>NC_066511.1:23024421-23136921 GCF_024679095.1 Eriocheir sinensis
GGACAAAAAGGACAGAAAGAGATGAATGGAGAAGACAAGAAGAGCAGGAGGAGGATTAGGAGGAGGAGGAGGAGGAAGAGGAGGAGGAAGGGGAGGAGGAGGGGTATCATAACAAAAAGAGGAGAGGGAGACGATAGGGTGTAGAAGGAAGGGTCTGAGAGGAGGGAGGGAAGAGAAGGATGGAGGGAAGGGAGAGAGAGAGGGAGGAGGAGGTCGGAGGAAAGATTACACCTGAAGGAGAGAGGAGACACTGTATCTGAGAGAGAGAGAGAGAGAGAGAGAGAGAGAGAGAGAGAGAGAGAGAGAGAGAGAGAGAGAGAGAGAGAGAGAGAGAGAGAGAGAGAGGGAGGGAGGGAGGAGGGTGGAAGAAGGGAGAGAAAAGTATTTTAGATGTGAAATGCAAAGCAGGAGAGAGAGAGAGAGAGAGAGAGAGAGAGAGAGAGAGAGAGAGTACAGCTGCAAATATCTTGGATCTGCATGAATAAACTTGAAAAATATGACCCCTATGTCTCTCTCTCTCTCTCTCTCTCTCTCTCTCTCTCTCACACACACACACACACACACACACACATTCATTTTCGTATTAAACCGCCCCAAGATAGGTTATAGTCTCTCTCTCTCTCTCTCTCTCTCATCCATCACCCAATTTTCCTATTTAAAGGTGGTCAAAATGTTGCATTGCGAAAGATGTGCCCAGAAAGGTGTCCCAAGGATGCTGTGCCGAGAATGCTGTGTTAAATGTTTTCTATGGGAGCCGAGTTAAGAACGCTATATACGCTAAGAATGATTTGATATGGAAGTTGTGCTGAGAAGGTCGAGTCATTAACCGCTGCTGATTAAAGTACTTCGCTGTGTTAAGGGTGCTGTCTTTCGTCGAGGGTATGTGCTGCGTGCTTTGGCCACCATTATTGTCATTGCAAGCATCATTATAAATATCTCTTCATGCGCATTTTATTCTTATTGTCTAGGCCCTAGGTGGAGGCCGGCAGGTACCGCCCCCCTCCCTTGATGTGAATTCATTCCTACCATTGTATCTTTTTAGTGTATTACTAGTTGTATAATCACACTCTGCCCTGCCTGGAGGTTGGGATGGCATGTTCCTCCCTTCTCCCTTGTTGTTTACCTGCAACTATAAGCTATCAATCAATCAATCAATGCTTCTCACTCTTTTCTCCTATCCTCCCTTCTCCTTTCCTCCCTCCTCCTCATATCCCTGCCCTCCCTCCACCTATGTCTTTCTCTCCTGTCTTACCTCATATTCTCCTTCCCTCCCTCTCTTCAGCTCCACACCTATGCAATTCTACTCTTCTTCACTACCCTCACCCTCCCACATCTCTCACCTTCACACACCCCTCAACCCATCTCCTTCTCCCTCTCTCTTCAACGACACACCTACGCAGCTATCCTACTCTTCTCTCCCCGAACCCTCCCACCTCTTTCACCTTCACCCCCCTCAAACCCTCACCCCCCTAACCCCCTCTCCCTCCCGCCACAAGCCACAACCGGACTCACGACGGGATGCTGGAATGAGGGAGGAGGAGGAGAGAGGGAGAGAGAAGAGAGAAGAGGGGAGGATGTTCCTATAGCAAGTTTTAACTCGTGACTGACCACCGCATTCCTCGAGAGAGAGAGAGAGAGAGAGAGAGAGAGAGAGAGAGAGAGAGAGAGAGAGAGAGAGAGAGAGAGAGAGAGCACTGGAAGCCTTGCGTATCATCTTGGGTTGCTCTGTACGCCGACAAACCCCACATAAATATAGATAAAAGTGACCACAAGGAAGGAGGTCCAATTCCTTACCCTGGAGAGAGAGAGAGAGAGAGAGAGAGAGAGAGAGAGAGAGAGAGAGAGAGAGAGAGAGAGAGAGAAAGCCTTGAGAGGGGATAATATAACTGGGTGATTGTGAGTGGCAGTGTTATGAGGAGCTCCGGGCGTGAGGGGAGACTGAGGGGAGACTGTAGCGAACTGAGGAAGAGCAGGAGAAGGGGTTAGTGTGTGTGTGTGTGTGTGTGTGTGTGTGAGCGAGGGAGCGGGGGGGGAAGGGAGAGTGGAAGGTATGAGGGATTGCGTGTGTTTGTGTTTGCGTGGGGGTGGGATGCGGTGAAGTGCATGAGTGTGTGTGTGTGTGTGTGTGTGTGTGAAGGTAAGGGTGTAGGAAGACAGGAAGATTGGTAAGATGATGAGGGGTGGGTAGGAGAATAGGTAGGTAGGGCGATAGATCGGTTGGTAAGGAGGTAAAGGGTAGGTAGGTTGGGAAAAAGATAAAGGTTGGGTAGGTGGGTAGGATAATAAGGAGATAGGAGCCAGGTAGATGGGTAGACAGGTAGATATGTGAATAGATAGGTAAATAAATAACAAGATGATGGTGCGGTTAACTTAATACGTGTGAAGATAAGTGAATGAAAGAGGGACTGGGTGAAGGAGTGACTAACTGATTGACTCACTCCATGAATGAAGAACAGATCCACTGAATGACTGACTCACAGACTTGACTTGAATACTGACTAGGTGTACAGACTGACTGACTGAGTAACTGACTGACTGGATAAGTGACCGACTAGGCTAACTGACTGACTGAAGATACGGTTCCTTTAGTAGAATAGATATCTTACGTCTCTCTCTCTCTCTCTCTCTCTCTCTCTCTCTCTCTCTCTCTCTGTCTGACTAAAGATACGGTTCCTTTAGTAGAATAGATATCTTACGTTTCTCTCTCTCTCTCTCTGACTGACTGAAGATACGGTTCCTTTAGTATAATAGATATCTTACGTTTCTCTCTCTCTCTCTTCACCGTAACCAGATACAAGTTCCAGAGGTGTGGGTTTCAATTCTATCTTCTTTCTTCTTCCATTCTGTCTTGATTTCTCTTTTTTAACTTCGCGATATTTGGAGGCGGCTAAATCCCTGATGACGGTATATAGTTACGTCAAGGTCCTGCTACAGTTAGGTAAGAAGTCAAGAGGTATGGGTCGGTTTGTGTTTCTTATCAATCTCGAAACGTGCTCCTCCTCCTCCTTCTTTGATTGACTCTCTTAACCCAAGGCAAGTAGACACATAGCAGGTTTGATGAGTTTCAGCTATAGTGACTCCTTCGTTTCTTCCCTCCTATATTTGTGGTTTTGTATTTTGTCTGAATAATAATCATACTTTTTTTTCGTCCAGCAGCATATATAAAACAGGAACTTAGCAAAGATGTGTACGAAGTAAAGATTTTTTTTTTTTTTACAACAAAGGAGACAGCTCAAGGGCACAAAAAAAGGAAACAATAATAAAAAAAAGCCCGCTACTCGCTGCTCCTATTAGTTACTACTGGTACTAAATAATGTGGCGTATTCAGCTAATATGAACCACTATTCCGTGAGAAATTCCTATTGCAGAAAAGAATCAATGAGTAGGTGTAAGTTTGCTCCGTTTACTGCAGGTGGACTTTTCATTTCCGAACTCCAAGGAAAAGAAAAAAAAAACATAGTTGGGGATGGGTGGACCCCTGAGCCTCATAATTGAGATCAAGGCGATAAGACGCGATACTGGATTCTTTTAACAATGCCGATGATAAGAACTTTCAACGTATTTACAACAGAAGTGAGGGAAGAGTGTGTGTGTGTGTGTTGGATGAGAACCTAACACACGAGTCGGTCTAAAACATTCTATCAGTACATCTTATATTCCTTTAACAGTGTATCAGAAACCATGAGAACTTGTCCTGATCTGATTTGGACAAGACGTTACGTAAATAGAGGATCGCTGGAGACGTCACACACACACACACACACACACACACACACACACACACACACACACACATACACATTATTATACATGCTTTCTTCACCAAACTTTATATTACATACACGCAGACAAAACACACACACACACACACACACACACACACACACACACACACACACACACACACACACACACGTACATACACATTATGATACATGCTTTCTTCACCAAACTTTATATTACATACACGCAGACAAAACTGTTCACACACACACACACACACACACACACACACACACACACACACACACACACACATTATGATACATGCTTTCTTCACCAAACTTTATATTACATACACGCAGACAAAACTGTTCACACACACACACACACACACACACACACACACACACACACACACACACACACACACACACACACACACACACGCACACACCAGCTGGGCCAACAACCATTCATGATGTTTGCTCTGCCTGAGGACGCCGAGGAGAGTCACTTTTCTTCAGGTAATTTTGGCTACTTGAGTCTCGCTTTTGAGGTGTTGCTGGTAAACGTGAGATCTTTGAGACGCTGCGTTTAGGGAGTTAGGAAAAGGCACATATCTCTCTCTCTCTCTCTCTCTCTCTCTCTCTCTCTCTCTCTTGTTCAGTATTTCACATCAATATTATTCTTTTCTCCCTATTTTTACTGTCCTCCCTCCTTTCTTTCTTTCCTTTCTAGAGAAGATAATGTTCTCTCCAACCAACAAGGTCTCTCTCTCTCTCTCTCTCTCTCATGAATATTATCTCCATCTTCTCGGAGTACCTGTTGACGTGTAATTCGTTATAGGTAAGCCGATTCATTTCCTCTCGAGTGTCTAATGTATTCGGGACACCTGATATCCTATCCCGTTTTTTGTTTCTCTGTTCGATTCCTTTAACTCTTCTTTTTCGGTGGATATCAAGAGAAAAACCTGACGCTGAGGCAAGTAAGGATGTTTTTTTTATATCTCACAATCACAATCTTGGAGGCAAAAGCTTTTATTGGAGTATAGCCCACTGACTGACTGACTATCTGACTCCCTCACCCACTGATTCACTGACTGACCGACTGGCGGACTTGATGGCGGAAGGAAACAGAAACTGACCTCCACTGGAAAATTCGCTAATCAAATGTCACTTCGGATCACTGGTCACCATGTTATTTCCGTTTTTGCTTTAAAGGAAACGCTGGGAATGACCAAGACCTTCGCTGCATAATTAAGTGAACGAGCCACACAACGAAAAGAAAGAGTGAAGAAGGAATGTGGAGGAAGAAGGAAAGGGAGATGAAGAGGGGTTGGACAGGATGTGGCAGAAGGAAGACGAGAAGAAGTAAGAGAGGAGAAAGGGGAGGAATGAAGGAGGGATGTCGAGGAAGAAGGATAGGACAGGAAGAATGACAGGAAGACGAGAGCAAGAGAGGGAGGGAAGAATGAAGGAGGGATGTCAAGGAAGAAGGATTGGACAGGAAGAATGACAGGAGGAAGAGGAGAGCGACAGAGGGAGGGACGAATGAAGGAGGAATGTAAAGAAGGATTATGTAGGAAGAATGACAGAAGGTAGACATGAGCGAAGAAGGGAGGAAAGAATGAAGGAAGGAAATAAAGAAGGATTAGGTAGAAAGCATGACAGGATTAAGACCAGAGCGAAGGAAGGAGGGAAGAATGAAGAAGGAAAGTTAAAAAAGTATTGTGCGGATAGAATTAATAAAGAAAAACGAAAGCAAGAAAGGGAGAGAGGCAAGAATAAAGGAAGGATGGGAAGGAAGAGGGATTAAGCAGGTATACAATGTTACATAAGAAAGAAGGAAGCGAGGGAGAGAAGAAGAGGAGGAAAGAAGGGATGGGCAGGCAGACTATGACAGAAAGAAAACGAGAAGGGGGAAAGGTAGGGGAAGGGGAAGGAATGAAGGAAGGACGTTGAGGAAGAAGGATTAGACAGGTGGAATGCGATAGCGAAAAGACGAAGAGGAAGCGAAGGAAAGAAGGAATGTAAAAGGAGTTAGGGCAGGAAGAGTGACAGAAGGAAGACGCGAGAGGGAGCGAGGGAGGAGAAAGGGAAGGGAAGGGAAGAGGAGAAGGAGAAGTGAAACGGTGACTAGTAACTGAAACCAGGTAAGCGATATATGATGACCAAAGAGGCTCGGTTGATGTGTTAAAGAGAAATCATTAGTGAGTACCGATGGCGAAAAAAAATATTACAGGTCACTCTTAGGAAAATATAAAGGAGGCAGCGAAACACCTTTGGAAATACTTAAAGAATGACCTGGTGACTAAAATAAGAAGGAATGGAAGAGGGAGGGAGGGATTGATGATATATAGAAAGTTGAGACAGAAGTATGAAGAGGGAAGAATGGGAATGGATGGAAGGACATAACACAGACTGACGGTGGAAAGGAAAAGAGAAAGAAAATAAAGGAAGGAGAAACAGAGAGGGAAGAAAGAAGAATTAAGGAGGAATAGAAATAGCACTGATAAAAGAGGGTGGAAAGGAGAAAGGAAGGGAGAAAAAGGAGAACTGGAGTGACGATGCAAAAAAAGAGGGGGAAGAGGAAGGAGCCTTATGGAAGGAAAACAAAAAAAAAAGGAGAAAAGGAAGTTAGGGAGGAAGGGGAGAAAGGGAGAAGGAGTGTATGGCGGAGGAGGAGAAGAAGGAGGAGGAGGAGGAAAAGGTAAGGGAGGATAGAGTGGAGAGGAAGAAGATAAAAAAGGAAGGATGGAAGGAAGGGAGGTGGGAAGGAGGGAAGGAGAGGAGAAAAGGAAGATATGAAGGAGGAGAAGGAAGAAGAGGAGGAGGAGGTGTGACGTATAGGGTTATAGGGGATGGCAGGAAAGGAGAGAAAGAAGGAAGGGGGGAGGGAGGTGAGAGAAAGGAGGGAGGTAAGGAGGGAGGAGGGAGAGATGGAGGGACAAAGGAGTTAGGTTAGAGAAGCAGCATCGCCACAACCACCTCTGTTCCCTCCTTTCCCTCCCTCCTTCCCTCCCTCCTTTCCCTCCCTCCCTCCCTACCTGTTGCTATGGGCCCCTGATGATGATGATGATGATGATGAAGATGAGGACTAATAGAAATCCGAGATGATGATGTATACGAGAGAGAGAGAGAGAGAGAGAGAGAGAGAGAGAGAGAGAGAGAGAGAGAGAGAGATTATCACACAACTCTTAAAATTAATAATATATCCAGTTTGTGACTAACGAAAACGAAAGTGCTAAATGAAAAGATAAAAAAAGGTGGTTTACTCGTACATAAATTTACGCAGTTTTTTCTCCTTTCACTCATCGGAGACAGGTAAGTAGGCATAACAGGTAAGTGTCTGCAGATAAAAAAATAAAAGAAAAAACAACTCCCACCAATAATTAATCATGCGTATCGTCTTTCTTAAATTTCTCGTTCTCGTCACAGGTAGAGAAGCGAAGGTAACCCCCCCCCCCACACACACACACTCACCTCTCTCTCTCTCTTCACTATGATTATCCTAGTTTAACGATACTCATGCTTGATTGTTTTCCACTTTCTCTTTCCTTACTGCCTCTCATCTGGACATAAATACACACTTTTTATTTTCCTTTCCTCATTTGCATGTCTCCTCGCAATGACACACACACACACACACACACACACACACACACACACACACACACACACACCGAAAGAAACAACAACAACAACAACAACAACAACAAAAACCCATCTACCGCATACGTTCACACGCTCATTCAAATACAAACATGACTTGCAGTAGGCGTGTTTACTGCGACTGGCTGTAGTGGTGGTGGTGGTGGTAGTGGTGGTGGTTGATACTGGAGCTGCACTAATTCAACGAGGATAAGAAAGAAGGAGCTAGTGTGGACGGGATGTGACAGGAGGAAGAGGAGAAGCGAGAGATGAGAGAGGGAAGGAATGAACACCCAGGGCCATATGAGACATTTCGGCGCCCAAGCACACACATAGGACAAGATTTTAGGAGTTGTGGGAAATTTCAAGTTTTTTTTTTATCCTGGTGGTTGTTTAACGAAGCTCCTTAACCATGAACGTGATAAAAAACACTCATGAGGGCGCGTTTAACCTCTTTTTCTCCCCCCTTAGGAATAATTGATGTGGGAGCCAACACCGTCTTAGAATACCGACCTTACTATCTTCCCTTTGGGCCATATTTTTAAACATTTCTGCGCCCAAGAACACATAATTTACTAGTCTTTCCTGGGAGTTTAGGGCATTTCCAGGGGTACTCTTATGACCCTGGTGGTAGTCTGAGCCTTCTTCTGTACCGTGAACCTAAAAGAACACTCATTAGAACTCGATTAACCTCCTTTTTGGCCTTTGGAAATAGTTGGTGTGAGGGGCGGGAGCATCTGACAATACCAACCAAAGTCTGTCGCAGTCTGCCCCCTTGCGCCGCCCCGTAACGCGCGCCTGACAGTATACAACACCTAAACAACAGGGAGGATTTCAGATAAAGACGTAATATAGTTCAAGGTTATGGGACTTGAAAAATAAGCTTGTGTGTGGCTCATATAAGAACATAAGAACGTAAGGAGTCTGCAAGTTTCATCCTATATCAACACCAAAGAACATCACACACACACACACACACACACACACACACTGCTTATGGGAACGTGATAGCATGTCAAGCAAGCATAAACGTCTCTTGCCATTTGTTAACTCTTCTGCTTCTTCTTCATTGCCACATAATCATAATCACACAAATAATACACTGGAGCAAACCGACGGGTGACTCATGTTGCTCGCACTCTTCAAACAAATGAGACACGCTTGGATATCTTTGGCTGATGCTCTTCCTGTCAGCATCATTGTTATCCAGTACGAGAAAAACACGTCACGTAACACTGAATCACACACTCGCACACTCAAACAGTCTACCAAGCTTAGTTAATGTGATGATGATAGTGAAGGCGGCCCTGTGTATTTTTCTCTGACAGACGGACACACGCAACAGTCTCTTATATATTCTTTTCAGCTTCCTCGTCGTAATTCACCATAACATTACAAACTACGCACTCGCATCACGCATATGCAATCACTTTTCCGACAACACGATCATTGCTTCTTTTCCGGCAGTAGTAGTTGTAGCTGTCGCCTCTGCTTTTGTCTGGTACTTTTCTTACGTCACCTTCGTAGCGTCTTCCATTTTTGGGCACCAGACGGCACACGACGCGAGACACACCCACCCAGCCGCCCAACGCACACACACACACACACACCACCTCCGATAGAGAGCTCGTTGGCTAGCCCGCACGCTCGGCCCAACCAACCAACCCACACGACGCTACCAGCCACACTGCCTTGTCCCTCTCTCCCTCTCCCTCTCCATCACCCTCTCGCTGCCCTCCCTCCACCCGCCCCGCCCAGTCACACACACACACACACACACAGCCAGTACCCTCAACGCACCATAAGTTCCTCCCCTGTCCTCTCCACCTTCCCGCTGCGACCCTCTGTTAGCCGTTCCAAAGTTCCATGTTGAAGTTCCCAAAGCTTTCCCACGCTTGTTCCGGCTGTCTGATAGGCGGTCTTTCTGGGGAATTCTTAACCTCATTTTTTTCCTTCTTTTACTTCGTCTTTTTTTCGCGTCCGTTGTCTCATTCTCCTTCATTCTGGATTTCCGTTCTTTATGTGAAGTTTTCATGGTGTTGAGACCGAAGGAGGGGGAGGAAGAGATGTGTGTGTGTGTGTGTGTGTGTGTGTGTGTGTGTGTGTGTGTGTGTGTGTGTGTGTGTGTGTGTGTGTGTGTGTGTGTGACTATGCAGGGAGGAGAGAGGGGAAAGGAGGTGGTGGCGCGGGACGGGGACAGGAACACACGGACAGGTATTCGTGTGTGTAAAGGGAGAAGGAGAAGGGGAAGGGAAAGGTGAGGGCAGGTGACAGGGCAGGTGTGAGGTGGTGGGCATGGGTGGGTGGGAACCGAGGCGGGAACAGGGATCATGGTGACAGGTATACGGTGACAGGTAAAAAGGTGTGCTGGAGGGAGGTCGGGAGGGTAGGTAGGTATGCGTGCTGGCGTGTGTTGTATAGTAATAGTCCAGGAGTGTAAGAGGATGTGTACTGAGGTGACAGAGGGAAGCGGGAAGCGGATAATTGACATAGGGTACTTGATGATGAAGGAGTAAACAGAGGAAGGAAGAGAGGAAAGAAAGGAATGTGGGAGGGATGGAAAGGAGAGGAAAAATGGAAGATATGAAGAAGAGCAGAAAAGGAAAAATATGAAGGAGAAGGAAGAGGAGGAAAATATGAAGAAGGAGAAGTAAGAGGAGTGGAAGCAGTAGGAGAAAAGGTGTGACAAGGGGTCATAGGGGAGGGCAGGTAAAGGAAGGAAGGGATATGAGAGAATGAAGGAGAGATACAGAGAGAAGGTGGATGAGGGGAGAAATGAAGATGCTAAATAATGTGGAGGTGGTTGCTTAAGGAGAATGATGAAGAGGGAAAGGAAGAATCAGGAAATAAACAAATGTGCGGAAAATGTGTGGGAGACTGCATAAGGAGGAGGAGGAGGGGGAGGGGGAGGGGGTAGAATTAACAGATGTGTGATGTTGACTGATAAGAGTAGGGAGAAGTGGAAGGGGGAGGAAGAGAAGGAGGAGGTGGAGGAGGAGGAGGTGGTGGATGGAATGACAGGTGTGTGATGAGAGGGATAACCAGGTGTGTGTTGTGGGAAGGCTGGTAAGTTGTATAATATTTAATCAGAGTCAGGTGTGTGCATATTTACCTGATTATGTTTACCTACGATACACAAAGCAGGTAAATTCACGCTCTTGCCCCATCCCTTTCCTTTTTTTCTGCTTTACTTTAAATTCATGGGGATGATCTTCCTAATGGACTATACTTAATCTGATGCAAAGTGATGTCATGTGATGGAATGGAATGTGACGTCATGTGTGTGTGTGTGTGTGTGTGTGTGTGTGTGTGTGTGTGTGTGTGTGTGTGTGTGACAAAACTGCATGAGGTCCAAAATATTTTCATTCCACTTTTCATGATACAAACTTTTCTTGATGTCATTTTCATACTTTCGCGTAAACAAACAAACAAAAAAAAACACAATAATATAAAATCACGAGTGAGGAAGCAAAAAGGGAAGGTCTGCCATGAACTGAAGATTTGGTCAGTTGGATATACAATACAATATAAAAAAAAAGGAAAAGAGGAAAAATAGAGTAAATGGGTGAAATAAAAGTAGATAAAATATGAGAAAAGAAGCGGAAAGTGAACAAGACTCTAGCAGGAAGGTTGAGGCAAGAAGGAAGGGAGAGGATGAAGAGAGTAGAGAAGAGGAGAGTTGAGGAAGGAAGGGAGAGGATGAAGAGAGTAGAGTAGAGGAGAGGTGAGGAAGGAAGGGCTATACAGAAGAATGAAAGAGAGAGGGAGAGTGTGAATGTGGATGAGGGGAGAAGAGAAAAGCCTAAGGGAGGTAGAGAAAATTATATAAGAACTGATAAAAGAACAAGAGGAGTAGAGGACAGGAAGAGAAGAGGAGAAAATGGGAAGAAAGGAGGGGAACTAAGGGGGGAAGAAGAACAAGGCAGGAGAGGAGAGAAGATAAAGAGGTATTGAAGGAGAGGAAGAGGGCTGGAGAATATTGAAAGAGAAAAGGGAGGGGAAGGGGATGGAGTGAACTGGAGGGATGAAGAGGAGGAGAGGAGAAGAAGAGGGGGAAGGAGAGATGATGCAAGAGAGAAGGGGAGGTGAAGGAAAGAAGGTAGAAAATGGGGAGATGATGAAAGGCAGGGGAGGGGAGAAGGAGGAGAGGGAGAGGAGGGGAGGAGGAGAGGGAAGGGGAGGGGAAGGGAGGGGAGGGGAAGGGGGGGGAAGGGAGCGAGTACACACATGCCTTTCCTTGCCCATTGTTTGAAAGGTGACACACACACACACACACACACACACATGGGCAGTGCAGGGCAAAGCAAACAACGCCCACACACACAAACACACACACATATGCACACACGTCCACGCCACAGAGGTTACACAGGCGCTATTAGCTACGTAAAACTGACCTCTATCGGCGGGGCGGACAGCAGCAAGACAGATAGACGACCAGCCATAAAATTTTCCGTTCACTTTTTACGGGCAGCGAAACGGAATGGTGTGTGTGTGTCCTTGCTACGCCTCTTCTTGCCTGCCCTCTCTCTTCCTTCCCTTTGTTTTCCTTTCGTTCAGTTTTATTTTCTCTCATTTCCTTTGCTCTACTTTCAATATCCTTTGTTTCCTTTCCTTTCCTTTCCTCTATATTCAGTTCCCTTTTTTTTGTCTCCTTTCCTTTCCTCTGCTTTCAATTTCCTTTTTATCATTTTCTTTCAGTTCTATTCCGTTCCTTTCCTCTCCATTCTTTTCCTTCCTTTTATTTTTATTTGCTTTCGTTTTCTTTCCTTTCCTCTACATTCAATTCCCTTTTTTTTGTCTCCTTTCCTTTCCTCTGCTTTCAATTTCCTTTTTATCATTTTCTTTCAGTTCTATTCCGTTCCTTTCCTCTCCATTCCTTTCCTTCCTTTTATTTTTATTTGCTTTCGTTTTCTTTCCTTTGCTCTACATTCAATTCCCTTTTTTTTGTCTCCTTTCCATTCCTCTGCTTTCAATTTCCTTTTTTATTTCTTTTTTTCCTATCTTCTATCCTCCCCTCCTCTCCATTCTTTCCATTTTTTTTTTTTATTTTTTTTTCTTTCCTTTCCTCTACATTCAATTCCCTTTTTTTTGTCTCCTTTCCTTTCCTCTGCTTTCAATTTCCTTTTTCTAATTTTCTTTCAGTTCTATTCCGTTCCTTTCCTCTCCATTCTTTTCCTTCCTTTTATTTTTATTTGCTTTCGTTTTCTTTCCTTTCCTCTACATTCAATTCCCTTTTTTTTCTTTCCTTTCCTTTCCTCTACTTTCAATTCCTTTAGTTTCATTTCCTTTCACTTCTTTTCCGTTCCTTTCCTCTCCATTCCTTTCCTTCCATTTATTTTTATTTTCTTTCCTTTCTTTTTCTTTTCTTTCCTTTTCTTACCTTGCATTTCCTTTCCTTTACTTTCATTTCCTATCATCTGCGTTTCCTTTCCAATCATCGTCATCTACTTTTTTCTACCTTTTCCCTCTCTTTATTTATTTATAATTTCTTAATGTCTGCTTTTCTGTACATCTATATGGCCATCTTTCTTTTTTCTTTCATGCTTTCCCCACACATTCTTCTTTATATCTGTCTATCTATCTAATTCTATCTACATATCTATCTATCTATCTATCTATCTATCTCTTTATGTACCAATTAATAGTTCCATTTTTCAATCGTTCATTTATGTTTTTCCTTCTTTTTACAATCTTTCTTCTTCTTTCTTTATTTATTTCGCTCTTCTTTTTTTTCTTCTTCTTCTTCTACTTCTTCTTCCTCTTCTTTTTCTTCTTCTACTTCTTCTTCATCTTTTTCTTTTTCTTCTTCCTCTTCTTTTTCTTCTTCTTTTTTTCTCTTCTTCTTCTTCTTCTTCTTCTTCTTTATCTTCTTCTTTTTCTTCTTCCTCTTCTTTTTCTTCTTCTTTTTTTATCTTCTTCTTCTTCTTCTTCTTCTTCTTCTTCTTCTTCTTCCTCTTCTTTTTCTTCTTTTTTTTCTCCTCATCTTCTTCTTCTTCTTCGTCATAGCCAAACACACCACCGTCCGAACGCCCTGCTGTCTTCAAGTTCCTAAAATCAGCTGATCGTGTAAACAAAGAACGGAATCTTGTCTCATTCACGTTCTTCTCCTGTTTCTCTTTCTCTCACTTCTCCTACTCCTCTTTCTCTCACTCTGTTCTTTTCTGCTTGATCTTTCTCCTTTTTTTCTTCTTGTTCTCCTTGTTCTTCTTGTTTTTGTTCTCTGACCCTTCTCTTCTGCTTCTTCCTCCACCTCTTCCTTTATTCTTTCTATTCCCCCTTAGTATTAATTTTCCATCCATTTGGGTATTCTATTTACAACCTCTCTCTCTCTCTCTCTCTCTCTCTCTCTCTCTCTCTCTCTCTCTCTCTCTCTCTCTCTCTCTCCTCCTTCTTCTTCATATGATACATGCAAAAAATGAGCGAAAAGTATCAGATAGAAAAAATATTCGTGTCTTGGGTTCGAATTTACGAGGAAGAGGAAGCAAACACGGAGGAGGGGGAGGAGGAGGAGGAGGAGGAGGAGAAAAATATGAAGAAAAGAAAGATATGGAGGAGGAGAAAGGGTAAAAGTTTTTGAAAGAAAATGTAAAGATAAGGATATGATTGATGGAAAGAGAGCAGGAGAAGAGAAGATGAAATTAGGAACAAGAAGAGGAGGAGGAGAATGAGGAGGATGAGAGAGAGGGGATGAGAGAGAGAGAGAGAGAGAGAGAGAGAGAGAGAGAGATGAGATAACTTGATGTCAAATTCACTCAATCTAAACTTGATACTTTCAATCTGTTTCGTCTCTAGAGGAGGAGAAGGAGGAGGAGGAGGGAGGAGTACGCGGAGGAGGAGGAGGAGGAGGAGGAGGAGGAGGAGGGGAGAGTATAATGAAAAGAAAAAGGAACAAAAGAAAATGAAGAAAAAATGAAAGAAGAAGAAAAGGGAGGAAAAAGAAAAAAAAATGGAAGAAGAACAAGGTCAGGAACAAGAAAATATGAAAGGAAAAAGGAAAATAAAAAAGAAAATATAAAAATATAAAACGATGAAAAATGAAAAAGAAATAATGGAAAAAAAGGAATGAAAAAATGTAAGTCCCATTTTACGATTTTTTTGTTTTATTAACCTACTTTCGATGATGAGAGAGAGAGAGAGAGAGAGAGAGAGAGAGAGAGAGAGAGAGAGAGAGAGAGAGAGAGAGAGAGAGAGAGAGAGAGAGAGAGAGAGAGAGAGAGAGAGAGAGAGAGAGAGAGAGAGAGAGAGAGAGAGAGAGAGAGAGAGAGAGAGAGAGAGAGAGATAGTATAGTTGAAGTAGTAATCGTGGTGGTGATGGTTAGTGGTGAGTGGTAGTGGTGGTGGTGGTGGTGGAGGGTAGAGCTTGTAGTGTTGAGGGTGGACTGTAACGATTTTGATGGATCTGTTATTGTTGTTGTTGTTACTGACATCAACACCACCCCCATCAACACCAAAACCACCTCCATAACTATCACCACTATCACCACTGCCACCACCACTACCATCACCGCTTCCATTCATGCACCTCCAATAGCAATCAATCACCGTTACTGTCACCAACACCACCAACACACTCTCTCTCTCTCTCTCTCTCTCTCTCTCTCTGTGTGTTCTATATACCTGCTTTCACCTCTCGTACTTTTTGTCGTTTGTTTTCATCATATACATCGGTATCTTACATCATGAGAGGATTAGGAGGAGGATTAGGAGGAGGAGGAAACATGTAAACATTGACGAGCAGGCAGTAGAAAGTCTATTGGCTCATTGCGAGGCTGCCTGCTTCCAGTGATCTGATAAATCTGTCAGCCACAGGAGTGACCAGCAGAAAGGATTAAAGCACTTCTGTGCCTACTCGTGGATACATTCAGTTCACTCCCGACACAGCAAAGTGACGACCAATGCGATTCTTGAAGGAGTTGATCGTTTTCGTACAAACTACTTCTGCAGGAAGTCTGTTCCAGTGGCGGATAAATCTGTTCGAGAAATAATTCCTGCCGATATCTGTACTACATCGCTGCGCTTGAATTGTTTTACTGGTGTTTCTTGTTCTCGGTTTAGTTTCTAGAGTTTGGTGTGATCGACATCGCTGAGCTTGTTCAGATACTTGAAGACTTGTATCATGTCTCCCTGCAATCGTCGCTTTTCCAACGTGAAGAGGCTGAGTCGCTTGAGTCGTTCTTGGTAAGGTATCATTTTCGTAGCACGTCGCTGTACTCTCTCGATTATTTCTTGTAATTAGGGGACCAGAATTGCTCGGCGTATTCCAAGTGGGGCCTTACCAGCGAATTATACAAAGATAACATAACTCCAGGCGTCTTATATTCGAAGTTCCTTGCGGTGGTTGCCATTTCTGGACCCAAGGAGAGGAGGAGGAGGAGGAGGAGGAGACTTTTTTCATCACGGTTAATGAATGTAATAAAAAAGCTTAATCACAACGTTTATTTCCTCCTCATATCTTTGCCTCATAATCTTCCTGCCTCTCCCCTCCACGGCCTGTCCACTCTGCTCCCTCTTTCATATCTCTCCTCTCTCCTCCTTCGTTGTCTCCTCCTCTTCCACGTCTTACACCTTATACTTTTCTTCCTCGTTTGTTTTCCTCCTCCTGATCCTCCTCTCCCTCATTTTTCGATCCCCTTGTTATTTCTGGTCCCTTCCGAGGTTCATTTATTTTTTGCTTTTATAATCCCATTCCTCGTCCTCCTCCTCCTCCTTCTTTTTCTTTTTCTACTCCTAATCCTGTTCTTCCTTCACCTAATCCTGTTCTCTTCTTTCTTTCATATATTTTCTTCATAATTATCTAACTCTTCCTACCGATTCTCCTCATCTTCTTCTACCTCCTTCTTCTTCTTCTTTTGCTCGTTCATCTTATTGTTTTTCTTATTCTTGTTTATGTTCTAATTCTTTTTCCCCTCTTCTTCTTCTTCTTCTTCTTCATACTTATCATCGCTCTTGTTCTTGTTCTTGTTCTTCTTGTTCTAGTTCTTCTTCTTCTTCTTCCTCCTTCTCCTCCTAGGTCCTTCTTTTTCATTCTCGTTTATTACATATTTCAAGCGTTTCCCCTTCTCCCCCTCCTTCTCCCCCTCCTCCTCCACCTCCTTTTCCAAATATTACTTGATATGAACTTTTATATATCTTCATCAATGACCCGCGCTCCCTCCCCCCCTTCCACTCATCCATCTTGATAAATCTTCCCTTCCTCTGTTCTTTTAGTATGTCTACCTCAACTTCTTTTTCTACCTTCTCATTTTCCCCTCCTTTTCCTTGTTCTATCTCTCCTCTACTTCTGTTTTTTTCCCTTGATATAAGCTAGTCTTCAATTTCCATTTATTTCCTTCTTCACACCATTGTTTTCCTCCACGCTGGTTCCATTTTTTTTCTACACTTTCTTCCTCCAGTAATTTTGACCTTTCTTTCTTCCTTCCTTCAAAATATCCTTGCTTTTCTCTTACTTTTCCTCCTAATCTTCTCTTTACAGCCTTTCTTTTTTTTCTCTTTCTCTCCTTTTTCTTCGTCCTCTTCCCTCCTCTTTATTTTCTCTCTTACTTTTTCTCCTATTCCTCATTTTACTGCCTATCTCCCTTTTCTTTCTCTTCTCTTTCTCTTCATTCTGTTCATCTTCTTCCTCCTCCTCCTCAACCTTCTCTTTCGCTTTGTACTCTCTCCTTTACTCTCTAATACATTCCTTCCCCTCCTTCTCCTCCTCTTCCTCTTCTTCTTTTATCTCCTCTTCCTCCTCTCCTCCTCCTCCTCTTTACCTTTTTTTCTCCCCTAAGAGTGACGATATAAAGAAGAAATGAACTTTTCCCTCTACTTGTCTTCGCAATCTCTCTCTCTCTCTCTCTCTCTCTCTCTCTCTCTCTCTCTCTCGTGTCCTGCCTCCCCCTTCCCTTCATTACTTCTGCAAATCTTCCATTTCCCATAATTTCCTTCCCCCTCTCTCCTTCTCCTCCCATGCTCATCTCCATTTGGTTTTAGCTTACGACCTTTCTCCCTCCTTCTCCCTTTTCTCTCTCCTCCTCCTCCTCCCGTCCTCCCTCTCTTCCCTCTCGTCTCTCCTCCGCTCCCTATTTCTTCATTGATCTGGAGGGGAAACAGGACGAGATGGAGGGAGAAATGGATGGAGATGAGGAGGTAGAGGAGGAGGTGGGGTAGGAGGAGGAGAGGGAGGGGGAGGAGAGAAGAGAACGCATAAATTTAAGGTAGAAAGGAAATACGAAGCAGAAATTCTCTCTCTCTCTCTCTCTCTCTCTCTCTCTCTCTCTCTCTCTCTCTCTCTCTCTCTCTCTCCCAAGCAATTACACTGTCATCCTTGATTTCTCCTCCTTTCTCCCTTAGTCTCCATTCTTCTCCCTCCTAACCCACCTTCCTTCATCTCCTCATCTCCCTGCCTCTCCCCTCCCCCCCTCTCTCTCTCTCTCTCTCTCTCTCTCTCTCTCTCTCTCTCTCTCTCTCTCTCTAATCCCCCCACAATACCTCATCTCACCTCCATCCCTTGCCTAGTCTACTCTGCATCGACCGCCAGACCCACAGACACACTTTCCATTAAACATTCACGCTGCCAAGCCTCTCGAGATGATCATGTTTGTCTTCTAGTTTCGCTTCTCTTCTTCTGGTTAGTTGCGCTTTTCCCTATTATTTCCTTTTTTTTCTTCTTTTTCTTCCTCTATTTCTTATTTTTCTTATTTTTTTCCTCTTCTTCTTTTTCTTTTTCTTCCTCTTCCTCTTCTTCTTCTTCTTCTTCTTCTTCTTCTTATTATTATTATTATTATTATTATTATTATTATTATTATTATTATTATTATTATTATTATTATTATTATTATTATCATTCCTTTTCTTCTTCTTATTTCTTGTAATTTTTCCTTTTTCCTATGCTGTTTTTCCCTTTCTTCCTCATTTTCGATTTTTTATTCTGTTTTACATCTCTATTTTTTTCTTTCTATAACTTTATCTTCACCTTTATCTTCGAGTCTCCTTTCCTTCTCCTTCCTCATTTCCTTCTCCTCCTTCTCCTGCTTCTCCTTTTCCTCCTCCTATTCCTTTTCATTTCCTGTGCTTTCCTTTTCTCTCTCTCGATCCCTCTGCCATCCCTCCTTTCTTTCTCTTCCTGAAGATATATGACGGTAAGAATTTTTCCATGAGCGCCTGACACCAGATTTTTCTCTCTCACGACATCCACTGAGGGTCGTATTATAAGATATTTCACCGTCCAAGAACACATATTTGACTAGGCTTGCGTAGGAGTTGTGGGCATTTCCCGGGGTAGTTTTATGACCCTGGTGGTAGTGTGACCCTTCTTCTGTACCGTGAACCTCGAGAAACACCCATTAGAACCCGACTGACCCCCTCTTTGACCTTTAGAAGTAGCTGATGTGAGAAGCGAAAGTCTTAAAATACGGACCACAGCTTTTCTTTATTCCTTTTTGGTTACCTTTCCCTTCCACGTCGTCTTCTTTTCCTCTCTTCGCTTACCTCTATTTCAAGTCACATTTATTCATTTATCACTACTTCTTCTTTTTCCTCTTTTTCTTCATCTTTCTTTTTAATTTTCCTTTGCTCTTCTTCCTTTTCTTCCTCATTTACGACGTCTGGTTTTTTTTTATTCGTTTTGTCTCATTTCGTTTGTTTTTAATTTTCTTCTCTATCTCGTTTTGAATATCTTTTTTTACCTATCTGTTTGTTTACCAAAATCTCCAACGTCCTCTAGGTTATTGTGGCCAATGGTGGAAGCGTCTCAAACCTTCCCCTTTACGGCACTTCTCAGCACACTCAATCTTATGCGTATCAACTCTCTCTCTCTCTCTCTCTCTCTCTCTCTCTCTCTCTCTCTCTCTCTCTCTCTCTCTCTCTCTCTCTCTTCATTTTTATCCTCCTCCTCCTCCTTTCTCTGGTCTCTCCCTCACTCTCCGTTTTCCTTTCGTCTTTCACACACGCAAAAAAAAAAAAAAAAAAAATAGTCCACTAATTCACACTTGACACCTCACAGTTCGTACCCATCTGTCTCCCTTCCTCCTCCTCCTCCTCCTCCTCTTGCTTCTCCTCGTCCATCTCTTGCTTCGTCTCCCGTTTCATGTTTTCTGTTTTATTTTTCGCATGTAGGAATAAAAATGTATACTGCTTGCCAGGACCCCCTTCTCCTTTTCCTCCTCCTCCTTATTCTTCTTTTACTCCTTCTTCTCCTTTTCCTCATCTTCCTTTAGTCATTTTTCCACTTTCCTTTCCCATCTCCCACTTTCTTCTTTTGACCAGGGAAATATATATACATCGAAAGCTTCCCACAATTCTCTTCGTCTTCATCCTTCTCTTCCACCTCCTCCTCCTCCTCCTCTTCCTCCTCCTCCTCCTCTCTCCCTTTGCCTTCCCTCCTCCCCCTCCTCCTCCTTGCAATTCATCTCCCTCGGCGCCTCCTAAACCGTAACCATTTCGATTCAACTCCATTTTTATTCCTCCTCCTCCACTCTTACAAATAGGCAGGTGGGTGAGAGCCAGTTAACATTCTCTCTCTCTCTCTCTCTCTCTCTCTCTCTCTCTCTCTCTCTCTCTTGCTTTCTTTCATTTTTGTAATTTATTTGTCATTTGTTTCCATCATGTTTATCGGTATCTTACATTATGGGCAGAGGAGGAGGAGGAGGAGGAGAGAGAGAGAGAGAGAGAGAGAGAGAGAGAGAGAGAGAGAGAGAGAGAGAGAGAGAGAGAGTTGTCTTTACATCAGAATTTCAGACCATACAGATCCTATGGTCCAGACGTGATCTATCCTTAATTAAACCAAACGGAAATTACATCAAATGAAATAACTATCAAGACTTTAGATTTCGACCTGCGCAAATATTTAGGTGAAGGAAACGGTGGTCGAGTTTGTTTTTAAATGAATCAATCTTGTTACACTGGACCGCTGAAAGTGAAAGTTTATTCCTTTCTCGCGCTAGAACATTGGTGAAGAGAAATTTGGTGCAGACCCAATTTATTTTACACTCACGTTTTGTGACATAATTCGTTTGAGATGTGTCCTCGACCAAAAACAATTTAGATTTGATCACACACACACACACACACACACACACACACACACACACACACACACACACACACAAGCTCTCTCTCTCTCTCTCTCTCTCTCTCTCTCTCAAGCAATTACACTGTCATCCCTAATTTCTTCTCCTGTCTCCCTTATTCTCCATTTTCCTCCTTCCTAACCCCCCTCCTCCACTCTCTCTCTCTCTCTCTCTCTCTCTCTCTCTCTCTCTCTCTCCTGTTATCCCTTTCCTTCTCTCCCCTGTTTCCTTCCTACTCTTCCCTCTCTCCCTCTTTCCTCCCTCCGCAACAACAGTCAGTCCCTATCACGCCCAAGGGATTACAGAGTTAACATATTAATCCTGTTAACGGATGGGGTCCCGTTACCGCCACCAGCAACGCCCCAACACTGCCCTACCTCACACTGACTCACCTTGCCTCCCTCCCTCACACTTACCTATCAGTGCGCTGCCACCTTGCCTTACCTGCACACGCTGTACCTTTCTTTGTCTATAGTTTATCGTTTTTTCTTGTGGCATGCTTGTACACAAACTACCCATCACCCATGCAGTCTTCAATTGTATCTTGTATCGTATCTAACTAACCAGTCATGTTTGTTTTCTTACCGTGCAACAGGGCGAGTGCAACATCCTGGGCAATCTCTGCGTCACCACAGATTTCTTTACCCAGGTGCATTAGGAAGTTGGGAAGCATAAAGATGGGCTAGAGGGGAAAACTTTTGTGCTAAGAGGCCGTGTGAGGAATGGAGGCATATAATTAGCTGGTTCAAAAGAGCAGTTGGCACGGCACGATCATACCGAAAAATGCTAACACGGGGAGCAACAATGAGCGGAACGTTAAGAGGTTGTATAGAGAGCAGAGGGAAAATAGGTTGAAGGCAGTCATAAGAGTTGTATATTAGATGCCAGAGATTACCTTGATTTAGTAGCTATCTTGCCGTACACTCTCCTACACTAACACCTCAGTACCTGCAATACGCCTAGTTATTTAGTTCATTACACCTTTGTTATCATTACATTAATTTTGGAAATGGTGTGTGTGTGTGTGTGTGTGTGTGTGTGTGCTACCTACTACTACTACTACTACTACTACTACTACTACTACTATTGGTTTTACGCCACACATCTTACACACGCTAATTCTCTCTCTCTCTCTCTCTCTCTCTCTCTCTCTCTCTCTCTCTCTCTCTCTCTCTCTCTCCTAACACACCCTTTATACACTTGTTTCCAATACTATACACACGCTGTCCATCTCCACCGCACACCACGCTGGATTTACACCCCCCGGCGACACCCCTCCCGTCTATGCGATCTATACGGCCAGCCTGTATCGATCTTCATCTCTCTCTCTCTCTCTCTCTCTCTCTCTCTCTCTCTCTCTCTCAGTACAACACACGGCACACAGCAGCTCATCCGGACACCCACACATTCACACCCCTCTCCCGTACCTTGTTTCCTGCATAATAAACACACACACACACACACACACACACACACACACACACACACAGGTACAACTTTCTCAGAATAATGCTATTTTTTACTCATTCCTTTCTCTCCTTTCCTTTCTCCCTCTCCTCCGTTCTTCATTCTCTCCATCCAGTCAGTTATTCCTGCATTTCCTTCTTTTCTTCGTGTTTCTCGGGGGGGGGGGAGAGAGAGAGAGAGAGGCAAATAGATAAGGCTGACGGGGAGTGGGTCAAGGAAGAGAGCAAACACTACCTCTTGCGCCTTCAGGAGGAGGAGGAGGAGGAGGAGGAGGAGGAGGAGGAGGAAGGTGTGGTAGGAGAGGGAGGAAGGTGATGGAGAGAAAAGGGAAAGTGGTGCATCAGACTTGAGTGTGGGTGAGAAAGAAGAAAAACAAGAGATGAAAATAAAGAGATAGACAGATAGATAAATAGATAAACAGAGAGAGAGAGAGAGAGAGAGAGAGAGAGAGAGAGAGAGAGAGAGAGAGAGAGAGAGAGAGAGAGAGAGAGAGATTTGAAAGGAAGAGATAAGGAAAATGAAGTGATTCTGAGGAAGGAAAGTAGGAATAGATAAAAGGAAGTGTAGGCGTAAGATGAAAATGAGGGAAGGAAGGAAGAAAGGAAAACAAAGGAAGGAAATGTGAAGGAGAGGAGTGAAAAGGTGAATAAAGACGGGTGAAGGAATAGAAGAAATAGAAGAAGAGATAGATAAAGATAGGAAAGATAGGTAAAGTAGGAAACAAGTGAGACGAAGAAATGAATGAATGAAGGTAGGAAGAAGAGAAAAAAAAGGAGGAAGAGAAAAAAATAAAAGAATTAGAGAACAATGAAATAGACATAAAAAGAAGGAACACGGACACGAAAGAAGGAAGGAAGGAACTGATGGAAGAGGAAGAGTCAAAGAATTAAGTAAGAAAATGAGAAAGAACGGAATGAAAGAAGGAAGGAATGAGGAGATAGAAGAGGAAGTCAACGAATTAAGTAAGAAAATTAGAAAGAACGGAATGAAAGAAGGAAGGAATAAGGAGATAGAAGAAGAAGTCAGAGAATTAAGTAAGAAAACTAGAAAGAACGGAAGGAAAGAAGGAAGGAATAAGGAGATAGAAGAGGAAGTCAACGAATTAAGTAAGAAAATTAGAAAGAACGGAATGAAAGAAGGAAGGAATAAGGAGATAGAAGAGGAAGTCAATGAATGAAGTAAGAAAAACAGAAAGAACGGAATGAAAGAAGGAAGGAATAAGGAGATAGAAGAGGAAGTCAATGAATGAAGTAAGAAAAACAGAAAGAACGGAATGAAAGAAGGAAGGAATAAGGAGATAGAAGAGGAAATCAGAGAATGAAGTCAGGAAATTAGAAAGAACGGAATGAAAGAAGGAAGGAATAAGGAGGTAGAAGAGGAAATCAATGAATGAAGTAAGAAAAACAGAAAGAACGGAATGAAAGAAGGAAGGAATAAGGAGATAGAAGAGGAAGTCAATGAATGAAGTAAGAAAATCAGAAAGAACGGAATGAAAGAAGGAAGGAATAAGGAGATAGAAGAGGAAATCAGAGAATGAAGTCAGGAAATTAGAAAGAACGGAATGAAAGAAGGAAGGAATAAGGAGATAGAAGAGGAAGTCAATGAATGAAGTAAGAAAAACAGAAAGAATGAAAGAAAAGAAGGAAGGAATGAGGAGAAAGTGTAACAAAAAGGAACGAATGAAGGAAGGAAGGAAGAAATGAGAAAAAAAACAAAACTGCAGAGTGAGTGGAAGGAAGATAAATGGGAGGGAAGGAAGAAAGAGAAAGCGAGGGATAAAGGAGGAGGAAGGATGAGAGAGGAGGAGATGAAAGGAGAAAAGGGTCAGGAAAGTTAGAATGAAACGCCTGGGGAAATTAGGAAAAGTTAAGGAAAAGGGAGATTTGGGAGTGCTGAAAGAAGACAGGCAGGCAGGTAAGCGAAGAGGTGTAGAAAGGGAGAGGGAAGTGGAAGATGAGAGAAAACGTGAAAAAAGAAGTTAGGAAAGTAGAAGAGTTAAAAAGGTGAGGAAAAGAAGAAGAAATGGAAAGAAAAAGACGGAAAGAAGATGGATAGAAACGAACGGAGAAATATGAAGGAAAGAAGGGATAGAAAGGAGAATAATGAGGGGTGGAGGAATAGAGAGAGAGAGAGAGAGAGAGAGAGAGAGAGAGAGAGAGAGAGAGAGAGAGAGAGAGAGAGAGAGCGTGGAAATAGGTCGTGTCCCCTTTAAAAAAAATGGAAAAGGAATGCAAGTTGGTAAATCACTCTATAAGACGATTGGACCTGACAAGTTGGTCGAGGAGGAGGAGGAGGAGGAGGAGGAGGAGGAGGAGGAGGAGAGTAGAAACGAAAAAAAAAATAGGACGTATGCAAATGAAACTCGGACGAAGTGAAATGTAGAAAAACAGGTAAAAAAAAGTGGAGGAAGAAATGAAGGAGAACAAGGAGAAGGAGGAGAAAGGGAAGGACGAAGTCGAGAAGAGTGACGTTGAGGAGAAGGACGAAGATGAGTAAGCTGAGGAGGAATAGGAAGGCGATAAGGAGAAGGAGAAAGAGAAGGAGGAGGAGGAGGACGAGGACGAAGTCGAGAAGGGTGACGTTGAGGAGAAGGACGAAGATGAGGAAGTAGAGAAGGAATATGAAGAAGGGGATGAGGAGAAGGAGAAAGAGAAGGAGGAGGAGAAGGAGCAGGCGGAGGTAGGTCAGCAGGATGAAGAACAGGTCAGCCCGCGCGTCAAGGTTTGTTGCCTGAACACCTGAAAGGGAGAGTTGAAGGAGACAAACAATGAGGAGTGAAGTGGAGGAGAGAGAGAGAGAGAGAGTTAGAGCCGTAATGGAGAAATAAAGGAGGGAAAAAAGGAGAGGCACGAAACGGAGGAGAAAGTAAAGAGAGGAGTGAGTGAATTAAGGAGGAACGAGAAACGGAGGAGGAAAGGAAGGAGGAAAAGGAAAGGAAATAAGAGAAAAAAAATGAGAGGAGAGGAGTGAGTGAATTAAGGAGGAACAAGAAATGGAGGAGGAAAGGATTGATGAGGTGAATTTAACTAAACTAAGGAAATCAAGGGAATAAAAAGAGGATAATGAAGGATAGGCAATATAGGAGAGAGGGAAAAAATAAGTAAAGGGAGAGGAGAAAAAAAATGAAGGGAAGAGAGAGAGAGAGAGAGAGAGAGAGAGAGAGAGAGAGAGAGAGAGAGAGAGAGAGAGAGAGAGAGAGAGAGAGAGAGAGAGAGAGAGAGAGAGAGAGAGAGAGAGAGAGAGAGACGCTTTAGAATCAGGCAAAAAAAAAGCCACGTAGTCCTTGACACTTGCGAGACTTAGCAAAACCCTTTTTCACATGAACAAAACATACATACATTCATATTATTATCATTATTATTACTGTGATTGTAAGGACACACTATAAATACGTGATAATCATTTAATAACCTTAATTAAATTTGTAAATCACGTTTGTTAATTATTTGCACGAGAGAAAAATATCAGGTGTTCAGTAAAGAGAAGATGGCGCTAGTATAAACACTTGCCTGTGCCATGACGGGGTGGGGCCGAGCACCATCCAGGCCCCTCAAGGAAGCCTACCGGAGTTATAGGCGTAGACGTAAAAAACAGCAACAACAACAACAACAACAAAAACAGGAACCTTCCAATTCAAGTTGATAAGTCGAAAGGGAAAGTAAAATAATAAAGGTAAAGGTTATCGTCGAGTTTTTTTTTATCATTTCGTAAAGCACCGAACATCAAACATCGCATGCTTCTGAGTGCTAACTAGACTCTCCCTCCTCCTCTATCATCCTCTATATCATCCTCATTGCCTTCTCTTCAATTATAGCAGCATGCACTATAGCTGAACGTAGTCTCGGTGCTCATCTCCGTGTCATCAGCCCTTGAGCATAGAAAACGTAGGACTGTCAGTGTGATCTTTTGGTTCACATTCATTTCCTTTTTCTTCTGATTCCTCTTCTTCCTGCATCTCCTTCTACTACTACTACTACTACTACTACTACTACTACTACTACTACTACGACTACTACTACTACTTCTACTACTACTACTACTACTACTACTACTACTACTACTACTACTACTACTACTACTTTTCCTCCTCTTCCCCTTTCTCCCTTCTTTTTCCTTCTCCTCCTCCTCCATCGTCCTCCCCTTTCCCCTCTCTCTTCAAACTCCTTTTTGCTTATTCCTTTTCCTATTCTTCCATTTCCTCTCCTCATCTTCCTCCACCTCCTCTTCCTCCTCCTCTTCTTCCTCCTCCTCCTCTTCTTCCGCCTCCTCCTCCTACAGTTCAGAGGGGTGTTAATCCCATTGCCAGGCCACTAGAGAACAAAGACCGCTCCGTGCCAGGGCACTCCACACCGCCCGCCGATCGCTTGTTTTCCACTCGTCATAAAGATTTTCCTCTCATCATCTTTAAATCCTGATCTATTGGCCGTCTTGATTAGATTCCAGCCCTTACAGATCCTTCAGACTCCACTAGTATGGTGTGAGGCTACGGGAGGGAGCTTGTGTGTGAGTGAATGGGTGAGTGAGTGAAGGAGGGAGGGAGGGAGGAAGGTAGGAGGGAGGGAGAGAGCGACTAAATCAGTTATTATATAGAGCGAGTGTGGCTTGGCTTCATTTATTGGTTTGTGCTGTGTGTGTGTGTGTGTGTGTGTGTGTGTGTGTGTGTGTGTGTGTGTGTGTGTGTGTGTGTGTGTGTGTGTGTGTGTGTGTGTTATACCCTCAAAACCAGATTGATTTCACGGACAACCGCACACTACACCGCTCCGAAGCTGGCCAGTAAGCGGGATCAGAGAGTTAGTAAGTGGGGTCAGAGAGGCTGTAAGTAGGATCCACCGCCTCTCCCGTGCACCGGTGGCTTAGCGTGGAGAGGGAGGGCACCTACGGATCGCTGCCAAAGACAAACTTACGGTACAAACTTGCCTTGTGATCCTCGGGGCGTGTGTGGCGTGTGTGTTTGTTTAGTCTGCCCATCACAGCATCAGAAGACTCACCTGTAAAAAAGGAAAACCAGGTAAATAAGACAGATAGATAAATACATAAATAAATAAATAAATAAAGATAAATAGATAGATAGATAGATAGATAGAGAGAGAGAGAGAGAGAGAGAGAGAGAGCAAAACCCTTCCAGACCCCCAAGAATAACTCCACAAGCAATCCTCTCCCTCCCTTCAAACTTGGCCCGACACAAGTTAGCGGCGCTCGGGCACTCCTCTCGAACCCTCGAAGCCACACACAACTTCCCTCACTCGACAAGAACCACGCCTTGCCTCCCTCCCCTCCCCGCCCCATCCACCTCCCCTCATATTTCGTCTTTCCATTCTTTTGCCTTCCTCACTCGTCACTCTTGCACTCTTACTTCTTCCTTTCTTTTCTTCCCTTTTACGTTCCTCCAATACGTGTTTTCTTGCTATATATATACTTTCTCTTCCTCCTTCCTCTTTTCATTCTTCTTAGCTACATCTTTTGGTCATCTTTCGCTTTTATCTCCTTCCCCTTCGTCCCATCCCTTTCTTTTCCTTGTATCTTTCCTTTTCATTTTCTTGCTTTCCATTCCTCATCCCCTTTGCACTCTTGTTTCCTTCCCCTTCTACTCTTTCCTATCTCTTCCCTGCATATTTATTTTCCATTCTTCTTGCTTTCTGTTCTTCCCCTCCCCACCTTGCACTTCTATGTCCCTCTTCTTTTTTTTCCTTTCCTTTTAGTATTTTATCTTCTCATTCCTCTTTCTACATCTTTCGCTCCTCTTTCAATTTTATCTCCTTTCCCTCCATCTCTTTCTTCTTTCTTCTTTCTACATTTCTTACCCTTCTTGCACTTTTTCTCTCATTCCCCTTCCTCCCTTTCCTTACTTTTCTTTGCATATTTCTTTCCATTCTCCTTGTCTTTCATTTTGCCCCCTCACGCCCTTTTATGTCCTGTCCCATTTTTCATCTTCTTTTCCTCGTAGTATTTTTTTTCCTCTTCTTCCTACGTATATCCTTCCTTTTCTTCGTGCACTCTTAACTTTATTCCTTTCTTCTCATCTTGTCTTCTCATTCTTCTCCCTATATCCCTCGTTTCCTTCTTGCCCTCTTATCTCCACCTCCTTCTTCCTTTCCCTTCCTTTTATTTTCATCTTTCATTCCTTCCTTTTCTTTTTATTATTCCCTTCTACTTACAGTCTTCTCCTCCTTTGTCTTGCCTTGCCCTAACTTTCCTTACCTTTCTCTTCCTTCTCATCTTTCCTTGCAGTGGCCTCTTCCCTAGCCTTCTTCTCCTTTCTTTCTCTTCCCTTTTCTCTTCCCTTGTTTTCCATCTCAATGTCTTCAAGTTTTTCCTTCCTAACTTTTATTTCTTCTTGTTATTCACTTGTACCACCTCGGGTCTTTCCTTTCCTCTCGCCTCGCTGTCCTTTCTTTCTCTCTTTCCTCCCTTCCTCTTTTCCTTTCCACTGACCTTTCCACTTCTTTTATTTTCCTTTTCTCTCCTATCGTTTCCAGTTTTCGATATATACCAATTCCTCCTCTCTTCCTTTGCCTTCCTCCCTTTTTATCATCCCTCCTCATTATTCCTTCCTTCCTTCCTTCCTTTTCTTTTTCTCTTGTTTACCTTCCTACTCTGACTCCTACTACTGTTCCCCCTTTCTCTCTCTCTCTCTCTCTCTCTCTCTCTCTCTCTCTCTCTCTCTCTCTCAACCCTTCCTGTCCCCCTCTATAGCGTTGATGAATGCTCAAAATAAACACTGAACCTTTAAAACTAATCTCGAATCTCACTGGTCGATAATACGAGTCAGGGGGAGAAGGAAGACAGATGATTGGTCGGCCGCTCGTATGTCAACCAATAGGGAGCGAGGGGGAAGGGGAAACTTGGGAAGGAACGAGAGCTTATAATAATGGTCGTAATTACAGTGGCATCGGTTGTGTGTGTGTGTGTGTGTGTGTGTGTTGAAGATCGGATGTCCCACCTGATGTCACGCGGCGGCACTGGTGTTCGAAGCACGTCACACTCGCGTCACACTCACGTCACGCCGCCACCACACTCACGTCACACTTGCGTCACGCCGCCACGCACTCTCTAGGACAAGGTCGTCACGCTCCCTGGTGGTCACTCTCGTCAGTCACGCTTTCTAACCGCGACTTTGACGACAACTACACAAGCTGCGATCACTACCACCGCCACCACCACCAGCCTCATCATCCCCGCCCACGCCACTACCGCCGCGACCATCACTACCACCACCACCACCCTCATCACCCCCGCCCACGCCACTACCACCACCACCACCGCCCTCATCATCCCCACCCCTACCCCCCCACCATTACCATCATCACCACCACCATCACTACCATTGGCAGTACTATTTCTGGGGGTGATTGTGATGCTACTACTAGTACTACTACTTATTACTACTACTACTACTACTATTACTACTACTACTACTACTACTACTATTGCAACTACTACTTATATTCCGTTGCAAGACAAAGGCCTTTCTTAACGTCCTCCATCTCCTCCTATCCGATGTTAGCGTACTCCTTCCTACTCCCACAAACGTTTTAAAGTTAATCTCCACCCCGTTCCCTATCAGCTCTGCTCTAATGTTTACAATGTTAGGAGTGCCACTTGCCTCAGTCATCAAACAATAGCATCAGTAAGAATAATGAAACTACATCAGCAATATCATCATCAGCGACAACAACAACAATAACAGCAACAATAACAACAACAACAATAACAGCAACAATAACAACAACAACAATAACAGCAACAATAACAACAACAACAATAACAGCAAAACAAACATCAAAGCAAACCATACAGCGGTGGAAAGATTAGGGAATCGGACGCACACACACACACACACACACACACACACACACACACACACACACACACACACACACACACACACACACATTATAGATATATCCCTTGTATTAACCACCATCATTGGGGTGCTAATTATATCGCATTATCATCGTATCATCTCGAAGGGCAATAATATTTGGTTGCCTTTTATTTCTGGAGCTCGTAAACAGGTGGCGACTGACCCGGGTTTACGTAAATTCTCCATTTGCCCCCCCCCAAAAAAAAAGTTAAAAGAACGGAAAAAAAACAATGAAGGTAGTAAATAAAAGCTGATGAGACAAACAGACAGGCAGACAGACAGACAAGTAGACGGAAGGACACAGAGATAGATAGACAGAAACAAGACAAATGGATACAGAGACATTATTAAACACAGATAAGACAGACAGACAGACAGACAGACGGACGGACGCAGACAGACTGAATTATAGGCAGAACACACAAACAATCAACCTCACACAGATTGACGAACATACAGACAAACAGACACATACAGACAAACAAACAGACACAGACACATACAGACACGGACAGACAAACAGACAGACAGACAGACGGACGAAGACAGACTGAATTATAGGCAGAACACACAAACAAACAATCAACATCACACAGATTGACGAACATACAGACAAACAGACACATACAGACAAACAGACAGACACAGACACGGACACATAGACAGACGGGCAGCGGGTCAGGTGGCTCCGGAGGTTGATGTGTCTCTTCCTGCTCCGAGAGGCGGGTGAGAGCTTCCTCATGTGTTGCTTCCTGGCAGCTGGCGACACACACACACACACACACACACACACACACACACACACACACACACACACACACACACATCCTTCCCATCCGTCATCATCGCTTGTCTTTCTTTTCTTCATTTATAATTTTAACATCAACGAAGGAACGAAGGAAGGAAGGAAGGAGAGTAGAAAGTAAGGAAGGAAATAAGGAAGGGAGGGAGGAAGGAAGGAAGGAAGGTAGGAAGGAAGGAAGGGAGTAGAAAGGAAGGAAGGAAATAAGGAAGGGAAGAAGGAATGAAGGAAGGAAGGAAAAAAAGAAAGAGAGACAGAAGGAGAATCCACCTACAGTACACCCACACACCTACACACACACACACACACACACACACACACACACACACACACACACCTTCCCTGTCGCCCGCAGCTTCCTTCCTTCCTTCACTCCATCCTCCCTCCCCCTTCTGTAAATATAAACAAGGGAAGGGGAGCATGGAAGAAGAGAAAGGGGGAAGTGTATGGAAAACGGCGGAGAGGCGAATGAGAGAAAGAGAAGGCGATAGAAATGGATTTATATTAGTGAATCCGGCTTGCTGTCCATGTCCATATAACACGACTCTTCTATATACCTCTCTATAATCAACCTCCACTCAATTAATGTCCACCCATCATCCATCTCTATCGGATTTTTTTTTAACTCTCTTGACCTTCCTTCCATCGCTTTCTATTTCTCTCTGTCTCGTCTATTTTTCCATTCGCCCGTTCGTCCGTTTAACAATCATTACCAACACAGAGATTATCTTGTCGGTTCATTTGGCTCTCTTAATCATGAAACATCCCCTCTCTCTCTCTCTCTCTCTCTCTCTCAACGTATTTTTTTCTTCCTCTCTCTTCCATGCATTCCCCTCCTCTCTCTCACCTCTCATCCTCCTCCTCTCCCAGTGTCTCTCCCTCTCTTTTTTTTATAATTTTCCCTTTAACTCCCTCCTCCTCCTCCTCTTCCTCCTTCTCCTCCTCCTCTTCCTCTATCGACCTGTCCTCTAACTGGTGGAGATTTACAACCGTTTAGTCTGGCAACGAGCAAAGTTTCCCCCAGCGCGAACCAACTTAATTAAGGAATTCCTGTAATGATGCAAGAATTCTTTTTGGTACTCTGAGGTGTTCTTGGGTGTAGGAGAAGGTGTCGTCAGCTGCTGTTTTCTCTTGTTTTTTTTTTATCTTCATTTGATTTTATTGTTCTCGCTTATTTGGGTGTATCTATGTGTGTGTGTGTGTGTGTGTGTGTGTGTGTGTGTGTGTGTGTGTGTGTGTGTGTGTGTGTGTGTGATTTTCTACTTCTCCCCGTCTCCTCCTTCACATCCTCCTCGAACTCATTTTCTAATAGTATTCATGTAATTAAGGATCAGCACATAAGGGCAAGGCATCTCACAATGTTTAGCCTTCTTCTTAAGCTTTCGTTCACTCGTACTTATTTTTTTCCCTTCATGATTATTCAATAAACATACTATAACAACCACGAGCTTTATGGGCGTCCCCTTCCTCTTTACCTAAGTTACCCTAAAAATCGGTTGCGTCTGTTCATTTTACTTCACCACAGGCTCAAAAGGACCAATGCAACGGAGATGAGCACCGCAACCACGCGCAGCTATAACATATACACTTTTAATGACTTTTTTACCTTTTCGTGGTTTATTGCAGCCTTTTCTAAGTTAAATGCCGTGTTCCTCGCATTTTCTCCATTACTACAGAGCCTCGCACAAATGTACCGGGCTGACTTACAACGTTGAGGCGGCTTAAGTTAGCACCGGGGGCAAAGTTACGCTGATTGGACTTACGACCGAGACCGGACTTACGACGACTGGGTGCGCGGAGTACGTACGACCAGGCCAACCAAAGCAACCAGCCGTGGGAACAGTGCTGGGAGGCGAGCAAAAGTTAAATGACGAAAACAAGTATATTCTCTCTCTCTCTCTCTCTCTCTCTCTCTCTCTCTCTCTCTCTCTCTCTCTCTCTCTCTCTCTCTCTCTCTCTCTCTCTCTCTCTCTAGCATGCAGGAATCCCTTGATCTTCTTGCGTCCAAATGTGAGGTCACAGTGAGGACATTGGCTTCACGATCTCGGAGTCCAAAACTGAAGCGGAGGGAAAGACGCGTCACACTCCCTTCACAAAACTTAAAGTGTAGGGTCAAGACCTGGACTGGGTGGCCACCCATCGCTACCTCGGCGTAATTGTGTCCCGCACCGGCAGCAATAAGGCAGAGGTGCAACGCCTGCGATAAAAATGGCGCCTCCGTAGCAGGGTCATCACAGCGATGTTATGGAAGGGCATGGGAGCGTCGGGCGGTGTCCTCCTCACAGCGTATAAGTCCTTGGTACGAACTCTGATCAACTACGCCAGCCCAGTGCTCATCACCATCTCATCTAGCGATGCCAAAGTCCTGGAATCCATCCAGAATGATGCAGTGAGGATTGTGTTCGGTGCCCCGAGGTGGACGAAGGCAGACAACCTGCGCGCCGAGGCTCGCATGCCATCCCTGGCTGAGCGAGTCGGGAAGGGGTTAAAGAAGGGAGGAAGGGAAAGCATAAGGAAGGGTTAAGAGGAGGAAAGGAAGGGAGGGAAGGAGAAAAGAGACAAATTAGGAGGTGGATGGTTAGGTAAGGGAGAGGAAGAGAATGGGGAGGGAAGCGGTAAAGAAGGAAGGAAGGGTTAAGGAGGAGGAAAGGAAGGAAGTACGTGACAGCAACCCACACCATCAAAACATCCATACGGGCCACCCATCCTGATCTCTCTCTCTCTCTCTCTCTCTCTCTCTCTCTCTCTCTCTCTCTCTCTCTCTCTCTCTGTCGGCTCTGTAGGGTTAAAAATAGAGAACAGTAGCTCATAAATACCTCAAAGATCTTCCCTTAATCTTCTCTCCCCTTCTCCTTTCGCCTTTTTTTCTCTCGTCCATATACTTAAGCCTTCCTCCCTCCCTCTTTCCCTTGCTACCTCCTCCTCCTCCTTTCCTCTTCCTCCTCCTCACCTCCCTCCTCTCCCTCCTTCTCTTCGTCTTTCCTCCTTTCTGTCTTACCTTCCCCTCATTCAAATCTCTCTTCACTCCTTCTTTCCATCACATCTCAGAACACTCCCTCCATCCCTCCTCCTCCCTTGATTCTCTCTGTCTCTGTATTATATTTTTTTCCTGGCTTTTCTACGCCATTAATTACCTTTCTTCCCCTCTTTTACCCAGTTTTCCATTTTTTCCCCTATTATCCTCCCCCTCCTCAATTCTCTATACTTCTTTCTTCCCTTACCTGACCTTCTCCTCCTTCTCTCTCCCTCCATATTATAATTTTTTTTAGGCTTTCCTCGTCATTAATTACCTTTCCTACCTTCCTTTTTCGCAGTCTTCTCTTTTTCCCTGTTATCCTCTTCCTCTTTATTTCCATTCACTCCTTTCTCCCCTTTCCTAGTCCGTCCTCCCCCCCCCATCACTCCCCTAAGCACACGAACACACACACATACATACACACTCCTTCTTCCCCTTTAAAAAAAAGAGTACATGTCTATAGATCTCCAGTGTCTTGTAGGCCTTCGGAGGGAGAGCATAGTTTCCCCCTTTCCCCCCCCCCTCCCCTCTCTCTCTCTCTCTCTCTCTCTCTCTCTCTCTCTCTCTCTGATAAGAACGCAAGAATCTCCTTGACGTCATGTGTGTCAGTTGAAATTGTTTGTGTCTTCTTAATTACATAAGGGAGGGAGAGAGGGAGGAAGGGAGAGAGAGGAAGGGAGAAAGAGAAAGAGAGAGGAGAGGCAGGGAGGGAGGAAGAGACGGACACAGAGGCAGGAAGGGAAGGAGAGAAGCAGGGAGGAAGGAAGAGAGGCAGGAAGGGAGAGAGAATACAAGGGAGGGGAAAAGGGAGAGAAGGGAGACAAGATGGATGATCGGAGGGAGAAAGGAAGGGAGGGAGGGAAGGATGGAGGAGGGGAGGGAGGAGAGCATAACTGCCACCATTGACTGTAGTAAAGGGAGAAGGGAGGGAAGGGAGGCAGGGAGAGATGATGATGATGATGATGATGATGATGATGACAATGACGAAGATATAATAAGATGCAGTTTTATGAATTTCAAAGAGAATACAAGGATGATGATAACGATGACGATGATTACAACAATGATGGTGGTGATGGTGGTGGTGGTGGAGGTGGTGGTTGTAATTATGTTGCTACTACTACTACTAATAATAATGATGATAACGAGACAAAAGTTAAGTGATTATTATTTTTTTTTCACAGCAAAGGAGACAGTTCAGGGGCGTAAAGAAAAATATAATAAAAAAACCCCCCGCTACTTACTGCTCCTGAATAGAGGTCAAAGGAGTGGCCAAAAAGAGAGGTCAATTTCGGGAGGAGAGGTGTAGTATAAATAGATAGAGAGATAGACAGACATAGATAGGAAGGTGGGTCGGTAATGAGATTGATGAACATTTAGATAGCCAGACAGATAGATAGACATATAGATAGATAGACAGATAGATAAAAAAATAATTAAACAATACAGATGCAATTTGACTTAGGATATATTGCTTGTTAGATAGATATGGATAGGTAGATAAATATATAAAGATTAATGGCTGACGCTGAAATGTAAATAGTGACTGATAGGAGAGAGAGAGAGAGAGAGAGAGAGAGAGAGAGAGAGAGAGAGTGTATGGGAGAGAAACACGTACGACTATATAGTTTCCCTAAATATACTATTTCTATGCAAATTACGACAACTAATAAACATAAAAATATTATATAAGACAATTACTGTGCACGATAATTATTTTCACCCAATAGTAATAATAATAATAGTAATAGTAGTAGTAGTAGTAGTAGTAGTAGTAGTAGTAATAACAATAAAAACAACAACAACAACAATAACAACAGCAGCAATAATAATAATAATAATAATAATAATAATAATAATAATAATAATAATAATAATAATAACAATAATAATAATAATCAGGATGAAAAAGGAGAAAAAGAACAAGAAGAACATGGACCAGAACAAGAAAAAGAACAAGAAAAACAACAATATCAACAACAACAACAACAACAACAAGACGAAGCATAAGACGACGAGGGAGCTAAACTGTTAACGACTCCCTAACAACCAAAACCCAAATAAATGCATCGTTAACGACCCTAATTATCATCCACGTGTAATTAATCATCATAAACGCGCCGAACCACGTGTGGCCGATCGTTTCATCACCGGTAATTGCTTTATCTCGTGCACCGGTAGGGAGAGGGGGGGGGGTGAAGGGGGGCTAGGGGGGGACAGTAGGGGGGGTGAGGGGGCGGAACATAAAATTAATTGCAATGATTCAAAGCAGTGACGTGTGTGTGTGTGTGTGTGTGTGTGTGTGTGTGTGTGTGTGTGTGTGTCTGTATGTATATTATTATGAGCTAGGAGAAAGAAGAGTACAGGAAGAAAAGGAGGAGGAGGAGGAGGAGGAGGAGGAGGAGGAGGAGGAGGAGGAGGAGGAGGAATACATAGCAATACATAGGAATACATAGGAGAAGGTGGAGGAGGAGGAGGAGGAGGAGGAGGAGGAAGAAGAGGAGGAGGAGGAGGAGGAGGAATACATAGCAATACATAGGAATACATAGGAGAAGGTGGAGGAGGAGGAGGAGGAAGAAGAAGAGGAGGAGGAAGGGGGATGGGAAAACTAGAGAAAGAATATATGAATGAGGATAAAAAATGAAGATAGGAAGTAAAAAAGAAAGGAGGGAGGGATGAAGAGAAAGAGGAAGGAAAGGAAAATATATTGCGACAACTGAAAAAAATGAGAAAAGCGGGAAAGAATATAATAAAGGAAACGAACTGAAGAAGAAGGAAATAGATAACCAGAAAGGGGTGTAAAGAAGCATAGCAAGCAAGCAGGAAGAAAAGGGAAGAGGAGGAGAGGGAAGGGGAGAAATGAAAAAAAGGGGAGAGGGAAAGAAAGGGATGAAGGGTGAGAGAGGAAGCGAGAGAGGGCGGGAGCTTGAGAGGAAGAGAGAAAAGAAAAGGGACAAGGGAAATAGAAGGGTGAATTAAAAGAAATTGAGGAAGAGAGAGAGAGAGAGAGAGAGAGAGAGAGAGAGAGAGAGAGAGAGAGAGAGAGAGAGAGAGAGAGAGAGAGAGAGAGAGAGAGAGAGAGAGAGAGAGAGACACACTTGAAGGGGAACAGAGGGAAAGAAAAAAAATGTTCTGGAAGGGACTTTGAGTGACAGGCTTCGTGAGGATGAGGGCCGTAGAGAGGAGTGGAGGAGGAAAGTTGAAGAAGAAGGAGGAAAAATTAGGAAAAGGAGAAGGAGAAGGAGGAGGAGGGACATAAAGGAACACAAAGGAACACAAAGGAAGAACAAACAACAGCAGACCTGATGGCCCTTACGAGGCTGTTTGTGACAAGCTACACTAACTATCTAATCAAAGGTGGAAGAAGAAGGACAGCAAGAATGAGGAGGAGGAACAGTAGCAATAAAGAAGGAGGAGGAGAATGAGAAACTGCAGCAAGAGGAGGAGGAGGAGAAGGAGAAGGAGGAGGAGGAGGAGGAGGAGGAGGAGGAGGTGGGGAAAAGGAGAGGCAGGAAGCAAAAAGAAATGAAAAACAGCCTGAAGGAAAAAAGTTTGACACGAGATCAGAATCAGAAATGCATGAAGTCAGCATCTCTCTCTCTCTGTCATCATGGCGTCCCGTTTTTGTTTTGTGAAAGCCTTGCAATTACCAATATTTTTTCGTTACTTGTGAGTGAAATGATTTACGGTCAGGGCATCATTTTTTTTACCCAATTATTTGCTGTTTTAAGTGATTTTTTCCCCCTTATTTTTAGCAGACCCAATCATATATATATTCTTCCCTGATTTGAAACACCGATAAATTCCAGTTTTTTTCCAAGCATAACTCGCCTTTTCATTTCCTCTCTCTGTTCCTAATTTGTTTTCCTCTTTCGTGCACTATGGCGTCGTATATAAGCGAGTGTCGTAAAGATCCTGCGTTTTATTACTTTTTTCCTTTTCTGCACGTCCGTTCCGGTAATGTATTGTTTGCAGCACGGCATTATCTTATTCTGCTTTATTCTGCTAACCTTATCTTTCTATACGTACAACAGTTTCTAGCAACGGGTTTAGATTAACTGGCTTACATCACATTACATTACCGTTTTGATCGTATTTCATGTTGATTCACCTCACTGGGGAGATGTTTACTTAATTCATTTAGTGTTTCTGTGTATTATATGTGTATTACTAAAGGCCACATACTCAATCCTGATCCTGGTGGTAGTTTAACCCTTCTTCTGTACCATGAACCCAAACAAACACTCCATTCACATTTGCCAAGGCTTTCGTAGAGGTTATGGGCATCTCCTGGGGTAGTTTTATGATCCTGGTGGTAGTTTAATCCTCCTTCTGTACCATGAACCCAAACAAACACTCCATTCACATTTGTTAAGGCTTTAGTAGAGGTTATGGGCATCTCCTGGGGTAGTTTTATGATCCTGGTGGTAGTTTAATCCTCCTTCTGTACCATGAACCCAAACAAACACTCCATTCACATTTGCCAAGGCTTTCGTAGAGGTTATGGGCATCTCCTGGGGTAGTTTTATGATCCTGGTGGTTGTTTAACCCTTCCTCTGTACCATGAACCCAAACAAACACTTCCTTCACATTTGTCAAGGCTTCCGTAGAGGTTATGGGCATCTCCTGGGGTAGTTTTATGATCCTGGTGGTAGTTTAATCCTCCTTCTGTACCATGAACCCAAACAAACACTCCATTCACATTTGTCAAGGCTTCCGTAGAGGTTATGGGCATCTCCTGGGGTAGTTTTATGATCCTGGTGGTAGTTTAACCCTTCTTCTGTACCATGAACCCAAATAAACACGTTATGGGCATCTCCTGGGGTAGTTTTATGATCCTGGTGGTAGTTTAACCCTTCCTCTGTACCATGAACCCAAACACACACTCAATTCACATTTGCCAAGGCTTTCGTAGAGGTTATGGGCATTTCCTGGGGTAGTTTTATGATCCTGGTGGTTGTTTAACCCTTCCTCTGTACCATGAACCCAAACAAACACTTCCTTCACATTTGTCAAGGCTTCCGTAGAGGTTATGGGCATTTCCAGGGGTAGTTTTATGATCCTGGTGGTATTTGAACCCTTCCTCTGTACCATGAACCCAAACAAACACTTCCTTCACATTTGTCAAGGCTTTAGTATAGGTTATGGGCATCTCCTGGGGTAGTTTTATGATCCTGGTGGTAGTTTAACCCTTCTTCTGTACCATGAACCCAATCAAACACTTCCTTCACATTTGTCAAGGCTTCCGTAGAGGTTATGGGCATTTCCTGGGGTAGTTTTATGATCCTGGTGGTATTTTAACCCTTCTTCTGTACCATGAACCCAAACAAACACTCACTATAACCCCATTAATCTCCTTTATGGCCTCGGGAAATAGTGGTGGTGGGCGCCGAAAGCTTCTGAGAATACTGGTCTAAGCCTAATAACCCTTGCAATGGCAGTTCGCCGAAGATCGGGAGGTAGCAGTAATTCTCTCTCTCTCTCTCTCTCTCTCTCTCTCTCTCTCAGATGAGCACCGAGGCAACGCGCAGCTTAACGTACGGCCCCGACATTCCTTTCTCCACCACTGCGCGACAAGCCAAAAATGGTTATGCAAATCCGTGAAATATTTTGCCCTTTAACTTTCTTCCTCCACATTTGTTTTACTCGTTCCGTTTTTCCTTTCGTGTCCGGGAGAGAAGTTTATGGCCATTGCTTATTATTATTTTTTGTTGTTTTTTGTTTGAAGAGGCTGTTTGTCATTTACGATCGTTTTTTTTTTTTCCTTCTCGCATATAAATAACTGAAAGGTAAAGTTTATTACAGCAAAACCTTTCCAACACGAATGTCTGTTTGAGGGAACGAACACACACACACACACACACACACACACACACACACACACACACACACACACACACACAGAAAATATAAAAAATACACACACAGAGAAAATAAAACAAACAAACAAACAAACCAGCAAACATAAGAGAAACAACCAAGCACACAAAGACAAACACACACACACACACACACACACACACACACACACACACACACACGATTCTTCCCTTCAATTATATATTATCATAATTATTCTGTGGTGTTCAGGAATCTCTTTGTTGTTTGTTTGTGTGTGGTATAAAGCGTTTTCACATGTTTTTTTTATATATATCTAATGAAGTAACATCAAGGAGCAATTTTCTAGATGGATGCGCTAATTGGGGTTGCTTTACTCTCTTGATATGCCTTTAATGGCGCGTGAGGAGGGACATTTTTCTCTATTTTCCGAGTGGAGAGGTTAACTGTAGCATTTATTTTGTTGTGGCATCAAGGGAGAGACTTCTTTACGTCTTTTCTTGATTTTCTTTTTATGACAGTGGTTGAATCTTTTGTTTTATCCCTTTCATTCCTTTTGTTTCAGCTATTTTTCTTTTTGTTCTCTTCCTTTTTTGTTTTTATGTCTTATTCCTTTTTGTTTTTGTTTTTTACTCCTTTTTGCTTTGTTCCTTTTTCATCTATTGCTTTATTCCTTTGTTTTATTCCTCTTCCTCTTTGTTTGATTCCTTGTTGTTTTTGTCTTATTCCATTTTCTTTTATCTCTTTCACTCCTTTTGTTTTATTACTTCTATTTTTTTTTTGTCTTTACGGCAACGGAGGGAGCCACTTACGTCTTTTCCGGAATTTCCTCTTAATATTGTGTGATTGAACCTTTTGCTTTATTCCCCCCCTTTTTTTTACGTCAGGGAACAGACATATTGGAAGTTAATTTCTTTTCTTCTAACATTTCCAAATTTTGACTTATGCGCTAATCGATTTTTTTTCTGTATTTAGTTTTGTATTTCCCCTTATTTGTTACATTTATGCTTTTTGAATAGTCTCACATCTACATATATTAAAAAAAAAATCCGGCATGTCTTCATATAAGCTCCCCTCTCCACATCCCCTAAAATACTAACTTTCAATTTACGAGAAGAATACCGTCACTTCCTTGTGCTCCAAGTTTAACGGGCTAAATCATTATAGCATTTTTTCTCGTTTATCGTGTTCAGAAATGCTCACAGCCCATTCCTAAATTTAAAACAGAAAAACAAATCTTCCCCCTTCGCTATTTGTCTCGGTCCCTTTTCCCCCTAAAACATATCTTTCCTCCCTTCTTTTTTTTCCCTTCCGTCTATTCTTTACCGAGTCTGGGGAGGCGGGTGATGAGGCCTGGGGGTAGGAGGGGAGGGGAGGGGCAGGCGTCGGCTGGGGCAATCTTGAGGACCCGAAGTTGGAGGGTCACACGCACGCGATAACCATTTCACGCGTCATGGAGTTGCTTAATTCTCTCTCTCTCTCTCTCTCTCTCTCTCTCTCTCCGCTCCATTCATGTACATTTGCTTTCATTTTACATTCAAATTCTATGTTTCAGCGAGCCTCCCTCCTCGTCTGTGTGTCTGTCTGTCTGTCTCTCTGTCTGTATGCGTGTCAGTGAGTGTCTGTCTGTCTGTCTCTGTCTGTTTGTCTTCTCGTACTTGTTTATCTGTTTGTCTCTCTACGGGAAAGTCTGTATTTGAATATTCTTGTCTGTCTGTCTGTCTGTCTGTCTGGAAGTTAGACATACATTCGATCTTGTACGTTGGTCTGTCTCTCTGTCTGTCTATCTCTTTGCTTGTTTGTCTGTCTGCTTAAAAAAATGAATATCTGCATCTCTTTGTTTATCTGCCAACAATTTTTTTAAATCTGTATTTGCCAATCTCTTAGCCTGCGCATTTTCAAACCTCAGATGTTTTTTGGTGTGTGTGTGTGTGTGTGTGTGTGTGTGTGTGTGTGTGTGTGTGTGTGTGTGTGTGTGTGTGTGTTTATCTGGGAGGTTGCGGCTATTTTTTTGTTTACAAATCTCATCCTTAATCAACTTTTTTCTCCATACTTGCAATTCTCTAAGCCTGCACATTTTCTAACCTAAGATGCTTTTTGGTGTGTATAAGTGGAAGGGGGGGGGGGGGAGTCCGGCAATTTCTTTAATTTATACTCCCCATCCTTCATCGCCTTATTCCTCTATATTTGCCATTCTCTTAGCCCGTAAATTTTCAAACCTGAGATATTTTTTTATGTGTGTGTGGGTTGGGGATGGGTGGGAGGTTACAGCTACTTTTCTGCTTATATATATCATCACTAATCGACTTATATATCTCTGTATTTCCCATTCTCTCAAGATGGGGTAGGAGGGCCAGCGGCTTCGACACCTGCCAGCCAGCCACTCAGCCAGTCAGCCAGCCAGCCAGCCGTCAATATATGGGCACTGCGATTACCATACATTTACGGTGTGTGTGTGTGTGTGTGTGTGTGTGTGTGTGTGTGTGTGTGTGTTAGGACAGAGGGGGAAGAGGGTGGAAAATGTTGAAGGGATATGTATATGTGGAGAGAGGGAGAGAGGGCAGGAAAGAGAAGAGAGAGGGCGTAGGGGGGTAGAGTGGGGGGGACGAGTGAGGGAAGAAGAGGGGAAGCAGAGGAGGGAGAGGGGAGGGGAGGAATAAAGGAGAGGGAAAACAAAGGGGGGGAGGAGGGGGGGGACTGAGGAATATTGTCGCGTATCAATGACCAAAACGAAATGGGAATGAGGAGGGAAGGAAACGAAAACGACTGAAAATTGAAGGGAGGGAAAAGAGAAAGTGTAGAATGAGAGAAAAGTGTGAGAGAGAGAGAGAGAGAGAGAGAGAGAGAGAGAGAGAGAGAGAGAGAGAGAGTAACGACAGAGGGGGAAGCCGAAATACATAATTTATCACCAGTCTGGACCCAATGGTAAGTCTGGACGCATTGGACACACGCTACACTCTCTCTCTCTCTCTCTCTCTCTCTTCCCCTCCTACCACGGTCATTTTCCTCAGTGATTTCATTTTTTTGCCTTCCTCTTTTATTGCATAGCTCCTCTTTTCCTCTTCCCTTCCCATTCCTCTCCCTCCTTCCTTTCTATTCCCCTTCTTTAGCCACCTCATTCTCTTCCTCTTCTCTCACCTCTTCTTCCTCCTTCTCTTTGGTTCTCTCCTTCCCTCTTCGTTCACCTCGTCTCATCCTTCTTGATTTCTCCTTCTCGCGGTTCCCTGTATTTTTTTTTCCCCGTTCATATCTATTTTTCTTCCTTCTTCGTCTCTTATTTCATTTTTTATTCCCTTCCTCTCTTCCTTTTTTTCTCTCCACATATTTCTTCTCTCCACTATTTCTCTTCTCTCTGCTTCTTCCCCGTCAATCCTCTTTCCCCCTATCCGTATTTTATTCCTCTCTGTATGTCACCTCCGAGTGCCAGCCCTTCCTTCCATCTTGCTGCGTTTCTCTCTTCTATTTTCCAATTCTCTCTTCTTTTCCTACCTCTCAGTCACCTAATTCACATGCATCCTCCTCCTTGTCTTCCGTTTCTCTCTTCTCTCTTTCTATTTCTGTTCTTCCATTTCCATTTCCTTTCCTTCTTCTTTTAACTTTCTCTGTTATGTTTCTGAGTATCATGATGTTTCCTGTTTTATTTTTCCTTGCTTTTGATATTCTCTCTCTCCCTTTTATTTATTCTCTTTCTATTTGTGTTCCTCCATTTCCATTTACTTTCCTTCCTCTTTTAACTTTCTCTGTTTTCTTCTGTGTATCATGATGTTTCCTTGTTTTATTTTTCCTTGCTTTTGATCTCTCTCTCTCTCTCTCTCTCTCTCTCTCTCTCTCTTTCTATTTATGTTCACCCAATTTCATTTACTTTCCTTCCTTTGTTATCTTTCTCTGTTTTCTTCTGTGTATTATGACGTTTCCTTTTTTTCATTTTTCTTTGTTTTTGATATCTGTGTCGCTTATTTATTTTCTTTATCGTATTACTTCTCTCTCTTTACCGCGCTTTTTTTTATATTCTTTCCCATCAGAGAATTAAAAAAATAAAGAGAGAGAGAGACCGAAGAGTACACAGGATACTAACTTTTGTGCCACACTGTTTGATGCCAAGAATGGATACAATAGTGACGGATCTCTCTCCCTTCCCCTCATTCGCTTAACACAATACTCTCTCTCTCTCTCTCTCTCTCTCTCTCTCTCTCATCACGTTTCCCTGCAACAAACAACAGGAACAAAAAAACAGGAAAAAAGTGATGGTAACAGGGACAAAAAGAGCAGGATCATCTTCAAGATCATTACCGTTAACAAGAGAAAGGACAAAAAAAAAGGAGTTGTTTCTGACGATGAAGAGGAAAGGAAAGATCAAAAGTACCTAACAATGTCACTATCAATCTTATGTGAGGGTGGGGGTGGGGGGTGGGGAGAGAGAGAGAGAGAGAGAGAGAGAGAGAGAGAGAGAGAGAGAGAGAGAGAGAGAGAGAGAGAGAGAGAGAGAGAGAGAGAGAGAGAGAGAGAAATATGTGTTGCAGTTACCATAATATAATCACGAACATAACCAGCAATACTTACAAACATTAGAGACAGCGAAAAAGTTAATAGATGTGTGAGATAAAACGAGCTACTCAACAAAATTAATAAGGTAAGACAGATTAGGATGATTAGGAAAGGTTGAGAATATAAAAAAAAACAATAAAAACACTACAACCTCGCGTCGCAGTTATTACTTTTATCATCATCACATCATCACAATACTTAAGGAAAAAATACGAGAAAAATATACGCATGGCTGTTAGAAGAAAAATATACGCATGGCTGTTAGAAGAAAAATATACGTATGGCTGTTAGAAGAAAAATATACGTATGGCTGTTAGAAGAAAAATATACGTATGGCTGTTAGAAGAAAAATATACGTATGGCTGTTAGAAGAAAAATATACGTATGGCTGTTAGAAGAAAAATATACGCATGGCTGTTAGAAGAAAATATACGTATGTCTGTTAGAAGAAAATATACGTATGGCTGTTAGAAGAAAAATATACGTATGGCTGTTAGAAGAAAAATATACGTATGGCTGTTAGAAGAAAAATATACGCATGGCTGTTAGAAGAAAAATATACGCATGGCTGTTAGAAGAAAAATATACGCATGGCTGTTAGAAGAAAAATATACGCATGGCTGTTAGAAGAAAAATATACGCATGGCTGTTAGAAGAAAAATATACGCATGGCTGTTAGAAGAAAAATATACGTATGGCTGTTAGAAGAAAAATATACGCATGGCTGTTAGAAGAAAAATATACGCATGGCTGTTAGAAGAAAATATACGTATGGCTGTTAGAAGAAAAATATACGTATGGATGTTAGAAGAAAAATATACGTATGGCTGTTAGAAGAAAAATATACAATAAAAAGACAATGACGTTAGAAGCAAGATAGATAGAAGAGAAAGAAGAAGAGAAAGTGTGAAGACGAAAAGGCTGAAGAAGAATTAAAGGTCAGGAAAACAACAACAACAGCAGCGTCACTATCATTACTATCACCATCATCATCACCATCACCATCATCATCATTACATTCAACAAAAAAAAGAGGAAAATTCTACGCATGGCTGTTAGAAAAAAAGCGTTAAAGGTCAAGAAAGGAACAACTAAAAAGAAAAAAAACTGCGGACTCATCATCATTATCATCATCATCATCATCATTAATAAAAACAATAAAAATGAACGAGAAAAATATAAGTATACCTATTAATAAAAAATAAAAATAAACGCCTCGGGTAATAACGCAAAAAAATTCAGATCCCAAAATTACTAGAAAAAAATATGATGCAACGTCAAAGAGAACGGCGGACGTGCACGCCGCTGCTAGACACACACAAAAAAAGAAAAAAAAAGCGAGAGGGGAAAAAAAGGAAATTATATAAAGACCAATATCGATCCAAGGGCAACGAACGCTCCGGGGACGGGACGCTACTCTCTCTCTCTCTCTCTCTCTCTCTCTCTCTCTCTCTCTCTCTCTCTCCTTCTCACTGTTTCTCACTCTCTCTCTCTCTCTGTGTCTGTGTCTGTGTCTGTGTGTCTGTCTGTCTGTCTCTCTCTCTCTCTCGACGACTAATTACCGAGCAGGTGTTTTTAGCTGCAAACTCTCGTGTTGCTAATGTATCAGCCTTCCCCCTTTCCCCTCGTCCCTGTCTCTCTCTTCCTCTATTCCCTTTTCCCTCCCCTTGATCTCTTTTTTTTTTAGGAGTGAGGGTGAGGGAGGAAGGTACTGGCCGTTCGATTACCTCAGACAAGAGAATCCACCTCGTCCCTCGCCTTTTGCTCTTTCATATGCATTTTTTTTTCTCGTCCAGTAAGCTTATGCAAGAGTTGGTCTTCACCTGTCGCTCTTTCATTATTCGTTTTTGTTTAATGCCATTGCTTTAACCCTCTTTACAGTAAGTCTGCTGAATCGTAAAAGCTTTCATTCCTGGATTTGCACTCGCCCACCTCTCTCTCTCTCTCTCTCTCTCTCTCTCTCTCTCTCTCTCTCTCTCGTGCAATATTGATCTTTACTCGCCAAAAAGGAAATTCGTATTATCACACACACACACACACACACACACACGCACACACACACACACACACACACACACACACACACACGACTTACTAATACTCTTTCGCTGTTGCAAGACCTCAACCCTACCGAGTATCGAACCCTGGACCACCATGGCGATCCTGTGAGGCCTAACACCACCCCCTTCCCCTCGCTTCTTTTGTCTGAGGGAACGTGACTGGCGCCAAGATTCCCGCGAAGTTACGACTTGAGGGGAGCATTACCGAGGGGAGACGAGAGGGGTGATGGCGGCGAGAGGGGGCGCAGGGAGGGGAGGAAGAGAAGGGAGAGAGAGAGAAGGAGAGGGGTAATGGCAGCGAGGGGGTGAGAGGGAGTGAAGGAATCGAGGGGAGAGGAAAGGAGGAGAGAGAGAGAGAGAGAGAGAGAGAGAGAGAGAGAGAGAGAGAGAGAGAGAGAGAGAGAGAGAGAGAGAGAGAGAGAGAGAGAGAGAGAGAGAGAGAGAGAGAGAGAGAGAGAGAGAGAGAGAGAGAGAGAGAGAGAGAGAGAGAGAGAGAGAGAGAGAGTGGGGGCAAATCTGCGAGGGGTGAGCGCTTAAGGGAACGAGATGAGGGGAGAAGGGAGAGGAGAATATGAAGAAAAACAAAAGGCAGCGTTGGATAAAGAGGCAAGGAGGGGAGAATTGGAGAGAGAAAGGAAGGAGGCAAATAGGAGAGGAGGGAGGGTTGGAGGGAAAGCGCTACACATCGAAGGGAGGCGGAGGAGGAAAGGAAGAACGGAAGAAGAGAGGAACAGGTGACAGGTAGGGAGAACTTGAAGGAGAACGTTACTGAAGGAGGAAAAAGAGGATTGGGATGGGATATAGAACTTCAAGGGAAACATATCACAGGAGGGGAGGAGGAAGAGGAAAAGGCAGACACGAAAGGAAGAAGAGAGAAGGGAAAGGGAGAGAGCGAAGAGGGAGGCTTTGAAGGGGAAACATTACAGAAGGGAGAAAGAGGGAGAAGGCAAAGGCTAAAGGAAGGAGAAGCTGGAGTGAAATATATGTAAGGGAGAGATAGGAGAAGAAAGGAAGGAAGGAAGGAAGTAAGAGAAACACAGGGAAAAGGAAGGAAGAGAGGATATGGGAAGCAGTAGAGAAGGGAGTGGAAAATCGCGAGGGAAAATAATCATAAATTTACTATAGTTAAGAATTGTTAGCAGGAAATAGAAATAAATGAAAGGAAAGAAAAGCAGGGAGTAATAATGTGGGAGAGAGAATGGCACAAGGTATTGATAAGAAAGAGATGAAGAGGAATGGGACACTGAAAGGAAGGAAGGAAGGAAGGAAGGAAGGAAGAGGAAGGAATGAAAATGACAAAAAAAAATATGAAAGCAGAGGATGAAAGAGAAAACAAAAAATAAAACCAAAATGACCATGAAAGGGAGATTGGAGAAAAAATTAATGAAGGGTAGAGATAAGAGAAGGGAAAGAAGAAAGATAGTGATGTTTAGGAAGAAAGGAAGGGAGGGAAAAGGAGAAAACATAAGCAGAGGATGAAAGAGAAAGTAAAAAGTAAAAACAGAAAGACCATGAAAGGGAGATTGGAGGAGAAGTTAATGGAGGGAAGAGATAAGAGAAGGGGAAGAAAAAGTAGAAAAGGGGGAAGGGAATAACACTAGGGAGGGTAACATAACTGAAGCAGATGACTGAAGAAAAAAAAAAAAAAAAAAAAAAAAACGAGGGAGGAAGTAAAAAGAAAAACAATAAAAATACTGACGTAAGAAGCAAGATAGATAAAAGAGAAAGAAGAAGAGAATGTGTGATGACGTAAAGGCTGAAGAAGAACAAAAAAAATAACACACACACACACACACACACACACACACACACACACACACACACACACACACACACACACTCACACACACACACACACTAAAGGAACAGAAAAAGAGGAGGAGGGCGATAGAGGAAAGGGAAGAATAGCCAGAGGAAGAATGGGAGGGAAGGGCGGTAGTAGTGAAAATGAAGATAGATATAAATGGTAAAGGGGAGGACAGAGTACGAGAGAGAAAAAAGAAGAGGGGAGGAAAGAAAATAAAGTCAATGGCTGCAGGGAGGAATAAAGGGGGAGAGAAGTAAAATAAATAGGGAGGAGAGAGAGAGAGAGAGAGAGAGAGAGAGAGAGAGAGAGAGAGAGAGAGAGAGAGAGTTTAGCTTAATAGACTCATTCTCTCCCTTTATCAAGGTACCAAATTTTGCTGCCTGAACCCCTCCCCCCTTCCTCTCTCTCTCTCTCTCTCTCTCTCTCTCTCTCTTACCGGCACACACACACACACACACACACACACACACACACACACACACACACACACTGAAACACGTGTATAATTTGTAGCAATTTATTTACATTTGCACAAAACTTTGATACGTACTTCGAGGATACACAGCGAAAGCAACAAAGGAGGAGGAGGAGGAGGAGGAGGAGGAGGAGGAGGAAAAATACAAAGAACAGTCAGAATAAGAACCAAAACTAATCAAAGAACTAAAAACACAAATGAGAAAGAACAGAAAATAAGAGATATCAGCAGGTGTGGGCAGCCATCAATTCACCACACGCTTACCCTGCAAATTAATACCTCAAACACACTTCATTTTTGCTTTCTTCCAGGGAGTGCGAGAACAGGAGCGTTTTTCTGGGGGAACTAACTAATTGCGTACAGAGAACCGCCGTGTCGTGCAGCGCCTGGGAGCCCCGCGAGGTAATGTTAGGTTTGCTTGTCACGCGAAGGCATAGCGAGGCACACACGTACATGGGGAGCGGCCAGGGCTAGAAAAGTGCATGGTTGTGAGTACGTATGATTAGTAGAGCACCCACGCGAAGATTAAAGAACTAAAGAAGTGAAAATAAGTGAAATGAATGGCAGAAAGGAGGTACTTATATGGGAGAGAGCATGGCAGAGGCAGTGAAAGGATAAAGAAGGTATTGATAAGAGGAAGATATTAAGAGGTAAGAAGGATGCACTGAACTAGACTAAACTAAAGATAAATAGGTACAGATCGAGCGGCCAGGGCTAGAACGGTGCCTGGTGGGGAGTGTGGATTAGAGGAGCACTTACGGGAGGATGAACGAACTAAAGGTAATGGGGTAACGAGGGCGCACTAAACTAAACTAAACTAACCTACAGGTAAAGCGGAATGGAGAGTGGAGCGATGAGTGGAGTGGAGTGAAATATAGTGGAGAGAAGTAGAGTTCAGCGCAGTGGAGTGGAGTGGAGATGAGTGGAGTGAAAGGCAGTGGAATGGAGTGGAGATGAGTGAAGTGGAGTGAAATATAGTGGAGAGAAATAGAGTGGAGCGCAGTGGAGCTTACTGGACATGATTGGCGTGGAGTAAAATTGGGTACATACGCTGGATAGCACTGTGCCTGGTCGTGAGTCTGGAATAGGAGGTCCCTCACGCGAAGATTAAAGAAATAAAAACGTGAAAAGGTAAAGAGGGTGCACTAAGCTAGACCAAACTAAAGGGAATAAGATAAAGTTGGGTTCATACGCTTATAACTGTGCATGTGGAGAATGTGGATTTGTAGGTCCCTCACGCGAAGATTAAAGAAATAAAAACGTGAAAAGGTAAAGAGGGTGCACTAAGCTAGACCAAAATAGATGATACATAATCTGATAAATGCTTTGATATATATTATGAACTGTGCCTGGTGGAGAATGTGGATTTGTAGGTCCCTCACGCGAAGATTAAAAGCACTAAAGGTAAAGAAGTACAGAGGGTGAACTAAACTAGACCAAACTAAAGGGAATAAGATAAAGTTGGGTTCATACGCTTATAACTGTGCCTGGTGGAGAATGTGGATTTGTAGAGCATTCACGCGAAGATTAAAACACTAAAAAGGTAAAGAGTAAAGAGGGTGAACTAAACTAGACCAAACTAAAATAAAACTAGAGGAAAAGTTAAGCCCGGCGATGACTGTGAATTAAAAGAGCACTCACCCGAGGATAAAAACAACACTGAAGGTAATGTTAAGGTAAATATCGATGCATTAAGAGGTAAACTAAACTAAAGGTAAAAGAGCGAGCGGCCAGGGCTAGAACGGTGCCTGGTGGGGAGTGGGGATTTGTAGAGCACTCACGCGAAGATTAAAGAAATAAAAAGGTTAAGAGGTAAAGAGGGTGAACTAAACTAGACTAAACTAAACTAAAAATGAAGGTAAAGTTAAGCCCGGCGATGGCTGTGAATTAAAAGAGCACTCACCCGCACTCACCCGAGGATAAAAACAACACTGAAGGTAATGTTAAGGTAAATATCGATGCATTAAGAGGTAAACTAAACTAAAGGTAAAAGAGCGAGCGGCCAGGGCTAGAACGGTGCTTGGTGGGGAGTGGGGATTTGTAGAGCACTCACGCGAAGATTGAAGAAATAAAAACTTAAAGCGGTAAAGAGGGTGAACTAAACTAGACTAAACTAAACTAAAAATAAAGGTAAAGTTAAGCCCGGCGATGGCTGTGAATTAAAAGAGCTCCACTCTCCATTCCGCTTTACCTGTAGCTTAGTTTAGTTTAGTGCGCCCTCGTTACCCCATTACCTTTAGTTCGTTCATCTTCGCGTAAGTGCTCCTCTAATCCACACTCCCCACCAGGCACCGTTCTAGCCCTGGCCGCTCGATCTGTACCTATTTATCTTTAGTTTAGTCTCACCCGCACTCACCCGAGGATAAAAACAACACTGAAGGTAAGGTTAAGGTAAATATCGGTGCATAATCTATAGCTATGCCCGATGATGAGTGTGAATTAGGCCCCATTCACATTGTGCCGCCTCTGGGCCACGACAACCCAGCGACTTTTCCATTTAAGTTGGTCTCCACGCTCCAAGAAGGGGGGGAAGGTTTTATTGGGGTCTTGGTGTCTTGCCGACTGTCTGGGACATTCGGCCAACTAGGTGAGCAGCACTCGGCAACAGTCTCAAGACCTCTTTCAAGACATGCCCGACCCTTTCACATCAACACCCAAGACCTCGCGTACCCTAGAGTCGTGGGTAGTCGTGGCGCAGAGTCGGTACAGTGTGAACGGGGCTTTAGAAGGGAACTCACGCGAAGATAAAAATAAATAAATAAATAAATAAGAACAAAGTAAAATTAGGTGCATACGTTTATAGCTGCGCGTGGTGTTGAGCGTGAATTACGTAGTAGGGCACTCACGCGAGGATTAAAGAACTAAAACTAACATGATTTCGTAGAGTTTTCAGGCACAACACGACGACGATGCGGCCCTGCACGATATGCGACTGTTTATTACATCATCATCATCATCATCATCATCATCATCATCGTGTGTCCTGCATACGTAGAAACCTGTTCCCGCGAAATACTCCTTGTTTATATCCTGTTAACACGTATATGCCTGGATTCCTTGTGTTTGCCGCGATGGTCGAAGAAAATTAGTGTACATTACCACCGATAACTCTACGGTTTTCTTTCGTTCCATTTAATGTATTGCAGAGAGTTCGTGTATTCTCCTAAAACTCAATACTAGCACCTCTTTTTTTTTTTTTACAGCTAAGGAGACAGTTCTAGGGCGTAAAGAAAAATATTAAAAAAAGCCCGCTACTTATTGCTCCAGAATAGAGGTCAAAGGAGTGGCCAAAAAGAGAGGTCAATTTCTTAATTTGAGTTGTCGGAGATCATGTTTAGGCTTCTACATAATTCACACAAAGTCTTCCTTCCTAAACGTGGATTTGACGTACTATGACTTAAAACGTTTGGTAATAGACTACGAAACAGACATTAGGTTTTTATTTAAGACAACCACGGAAAGAAATATTAGCTAAAAAGGCATAAAAAAGACGAAAACAGACAAATTATAAGATGTTTCACTACTGTTACTACTGCTACTACACTACTACTACTACTACTACTACTACTACTACTACTACTACTACAAACACATCTACACCACTACTTAAAGATACACATTGCACTACCAACACATAAATTAACCCTTAGTCTATCACGCGGCTGCTTCTGCTTCTTCGCCTCTTTCTGTCCAGCAGGTAGACGGTCAGCAGGAGGGGGAGGACAAGCAGGAGGACGTCCACAACGAGCCCCAGGACCATCGTGGCGAAGGGGTGGATGGAGGAAAGGGATGGAGTAAGGAAGGGACGGAGGGAAGGATGAAGGGAGGATGGAAAGCAGGATGACCAAGAAAGAAAAAAAACCCAGTAAGCAGGAAGATGATTGAAAACAGGAAGGGAGAGAAAGAGAGAGAGAGAGGTAAGAAGGATGCAATGTGTTAAGGAAGATGACGCAAGGAAGAGCAGAAAGGAGAAGAGAGAGAAGAAACAAAGTAATATGGAAAGAGGGAGTGGAATAGGGAATGAAAGAAAGGAAAGTTAGGGAAACGGCAAGGAAAGGGAGAAACAGAAGAACAGGGAGAGAGAAATAAGCAAAGTAATATGGAAAAGGGAGTGAAGTGACTTAGAGGTATCGGGAAAGGAAAAAAAAAGGAAGGGAAGGGGGTTTAGAGGTATCAGGAAAGGAAAAGATAAGGAAGGGAAGGAAAGAAGAGGAGGCGAGAAGTAAAGTGTAGCTGGGTGAAGGGTGGAAGAGGAAGGCAGAGATAAAGAAGGGGAAGGGCGAGAGTGGAGTGGATTAAGGACGAGGCGAGATAATATATGGTTCCCTGAGCGGCGCCAAGACAGACAAACTAATAGACGACTTTATCCTTGTTCGTATGTGTCTTTGTGGTCGTCTTTCCCCTGTATCGCCGACTCCCTTTCCGACTCCTGTATCTTCCGTCACCACACACACAGACACGCACACGCACAACCTTCTCTTCGTTATCTTCTTTCCCTTCTCTTTTCTTTCTTTCCTCTCTATCACTTGGCTCCCCTCCGACTCCTTTATTTTCCGCCTCCAACCAACCAACCAGTCACACCCAAACGCAATTATTTTTCTCTCCTCTCTAACTTTCTTCCCTTTTCCCTCTTTCCTTACTTTCCTCCAAGTCTCTTATCTCCCCCAACAACACAAACACACACACACACACAGTTTTCTTCTTTCTCTCCTTCCTTCACTCCTTATCTCTTCTTCCTTCTTTTATCTTCAACCACACACACACACACTTCTTTTTTTTCTTTCTCTCTTTCCTTCCTTCCTTCCTTTACTTCTTATCTTCTTTTCTCCGTTTCTCTCTTTCCTTTACACTCGATTACAAACACACAAAAAATAAGCTATAAAACGCTGCCACTCCACTCAAGGGCAGAGGCTGACTTGGCTGAAATCAACACACACACACACACACACACACACACACACACACACACACACACAGAGGCGCCGAAGGACCTGAACAGCGGACGGGTTGGCAAGATAGAGAGAGGAAGGGAGGGAGGTGAGGGAGGAATGGAGGAAGGGAGAGTTAGCTGGCGTGAGGTGGCGAGACAGGAGGGTGACGAGACTGGAAGGAAGGAAGGGAGGCAGAGGTGAGGTAGGTAGGGGAAGGAGACAAAAAAAAAGTGAAGTAGGTATGGAGGAGAGGAAGGGGTGAGGGAGGGAATGAGCGGAAGCTATGGGTGAGGTAGAAAGGGGAATGGGAATAGAGGAAAGGTTTAGGTAGGTATAGGGGAGGGAGTAAGGGGAAGCTTGGGTGAGTCAGGTAAGGCTGAGGCAGACGGGGCGATGAGCACGGCTGGCTGGTCACTGGCGCCGAGCTGGGGTGTTGGTCGGCGGGGTCGTCGGCGGGGGTCTGGCAGTGGTTTCGAGACGCTTCCGGAAGGGCAGTTAGGTAGGTAGGGCTGTGGAGTACGTCTGGCGGGGTGGAGATGCCGGGTGCAACGCTAGGGAGCCGGAGTAACAGCAAGGGAAGGGAGCGGAGTCTTAAGAATCGTAGTGACGGTATTGTAGATGTTGAATAGGTGTAAGGATGCTGTTAGAATGGCAAAGTAGCAGTAGTATCGGTGTTGGGAAGACTGCAACGTCGAGGTCTTGGGCAGCAGAGGGAGTCGCTGTTAGGGGCTTTAGTGGCAGGGAGGATGTTGAAGTTATGACGAGGTAGGAAAGGGGACAGTACTATGAAGCTCGTGGCTGGGGAGTTGTAGGTGTGCTCTGAATATTGGAGTAACGCTGGAGTAGTGGTACAGACCGGAGTAGAGACCGTGAACCTTTAATAGATCTGCTGGAAATTCTGAGACTCGGAGTAACCAGGAAAACCGCTTAGGGAAAGGGCTGAGGTCACAGAGGGAATCAGCACCAAAAGTCGTAGAATTCAAGGCTTATGTGGCAGAGGACGGAGCAGATCTTATAGCGATGGGAGAGCCAGGCGAAGAGACGGAAGTGAAAAGACTGAGTAAAGTATCACGGGTGACAGTGGACAAAAGACAGTGGACAGAGGTAAGCTTGGAATGCCACGGAGTCCAGCTTAAGTGAGACAAAGTAGGGGTATCACTAAAAGGAGACACACGTCGAGCTGAGATCCGTGTTATGTTTACGAGGGCGGACTGGCGAGAGGCTGGTTGGGGTGCGGGAGTGCCAGGGAAGGTGGTGGTGGTGGTAGAAGCTCGACTTGATGATGGTGGAAGGAACAAGAGTGTCTAGCCTTATGCTCTTGTTTTGGCTTCTTAGGTTCACGTGGTGGTGGTGGTGGTGGTGGTAGTGGTAGTGGTGGTGGTGGTGGTTATTGTGGTGATGGTATCGAAGGTTAGCGTGATGATTTCTATGTTCAAGGCGACTATCACTCACAGTTTCGTTCACCTTTAAATCGTACAAGTTTTAATATAATAATTTTTCACCTTGACAACAAACTAAATCTATTTCTTCACTCGTCACTCACGCGTTTCTTCTCACAGCCAAGTTAATAAATCAGTGTCATTTCTGCGTCATTTTTCTTTTTCACTTTTTAATTTGCATTCGTTCAGTGGCGCCTCCCAGAGATTAGCGTCAATTTATTTTTCCGACACAATTCTTTTCTAGTTTCGGAAAAGCCAGTGTAATAATTCTGCCTTTTACCTTCGCAGATTTGCATTTCCAATATCTTTGCCGAGTTCAGAAATTATTCATATTTCATTTTGCTCTTTGCGGTGGTATATTTCCATGAGATGAGTTTAGCAGGAATATTTTAACGCAGAAATTATTGTACTCTCCAAGTTCACGTGTAACAGTATTTCCACGAGACATGAACTGTTGGAGAAGGGTTGGAACATACCTAATACATTACGATACCATTTGCAACAGGTTCCAAGCAGCACCTACGCCTAGCACACGCCTGCACGCCTCAACACACTCACCTGAAAAGAGAAGACAGTGGCGTGTGTTAATTATTGGCACGAAAGAGAACGATCATGATAAGGTTAGTTCAGAGGCAAAGGTCGACTCTGTGTGCCGTGAGGGAAGGAGGGAGGCGTGTTGAGTCATGATTGTGTGTGTGTGTGTGTGTGTGTGTGTGTGTGTGTGTGTGTGTGTGTGTGTGTGTGTGTTATCATGATTACCTAATTATATAGACATGGACATCAACTGAGGTTCATGCAGCCATCTGACCTCAAACGTGGAGAGGGGGGAAAGAAAGGGGGAGAGAGAGGCGTGTGTGTGTGTGTGTGTGTGTGTGTGTGTGTGTGTGTGTGTGATCAGCAAACACCATGAGGTCACAGATAATCATATTCAGCACACCACCACACCACCACCATGCACCAGCCGGCACTCAGCAAAGGCTCGCCCCTCTAGCCAACCGCCCGGCCAACCAGCCAACAGAACAGGCAGGCAAACAATCAACCAGCCAGTCAGTCCGACCATCCTACCTGGACCCTCAGTGATTCCTGGACGCATCACAATCGCCACCAATCAATACACCGCCGAGCGATCTAAAGGAAATTGCTTCTAGTCGGGTTAAGCAGCTAAAGGTTATACACAGCCCTAATGAGGACTAAATGAGGTCCGCCGCCGCCAAATAGCCCTGCACACCTCAATTGATAATACCTGTTCGTGAGGCATTACAGCGGCGGGTTAGGTAAGGTAGGAGAGGACGAGAAGCTGGAGAGAAATTAATGGAGAAGGGAGATATGATAGGTTGGAAAGAGAAGCAAAAGGATTAGGAAATATAACAAAGAGAGCAGAAAAGAGAGATGGAAGAGGGGAGGAAAGAGAGGTAACAGATGGCGATTGAGGAGGAAGGGGAACGTTAAGAAAATGGAGCATGAGGAGGTGAAGTAAAAGTGAGTAATAAGGAAAATGAATAACAAGGGGAACTGAGAGAAAAAAACAACACCGCGTAGATGACCTTAATAAACCTTCTTCATCACCGGGAATACTAATGTTCAGAGCGGCGCAGGCACCGTCCTCATATAAAGCGGTAAATTATACATGTCCTCTGATACTAAATTGGCACATCACTCAACAGAAGACAATTTAATAGGCAATACTGAATACAGGATTTGTTCACTTTCGCTTTCCTCTATGATGAACAGAAAAAAACCTAGCTACAATGCGTCACTTACTAAATAAAAAAGTCGTTATTGAAATGATGCCACCTTCTTCATTTCAGCTTTCTCGTGTAACATTTCTGACGATGCACAAAACTCACGAATATTGGTGTGGAACGTAACGTACTGAGAGAGCGGTTATCAATTCTCCAGCAGTGACGGGAGGAGGGGGAGGAGGGGTCTCGTAGCAATACTGCAGCAGAAACAACACCACAACAACGACAAGAACAAAGGAGTGCGTGCGTGCAGGCCAATCCGTCTCTCTGTGCGCGTGTAAGTCCCCGCGCGTGGCCACAGCCGAGGCAGAGACAGGAGTGCCGCGCGCCGCTGCACCATCATCGCCACCAGCCACGGTTTCCCTCACTCACCTCACAACGAACACACACACACACACACACACACACACACACGGAACTTTCCCCGCCAAGGCCGCGTTGCTCAAGGCTGTTACCGCTGCCGTATGTGTGTTCACCGTCCCCACCGCCGCCGCCGCCACCACCACTCCCCCCAAGGGCCCTCCCATCAACCCCCCCCTCGCCCTTCCTCCTCCTCCCCTCCCTATACTACAGCTTTCACGCCGTTCACACCCACTTAGTTTGGTTGGGTTTCGAAGTGTGTTCTGTATGCTTGGCTGCGTCTCCGTTACCGTTGTTTCCTCTCTGTTTCCGCTGCTCTGAGTGCCTCTGTGTGTTGTTCCCGGCGATACGCTGTTCGGTATACATGGGGTCTGTTTTGGGGTGCTGAAACTGTTATCATAATCCTACACCAGTTTTCCAGGGCTTGCGTAATTGTGATGATGATGATGATGATGATGATGATGAAGAGGAGAACGAGGAGGGAGAGGATGACGAGGAGGAGGAGGGGGAGGAGTACGAGGACGAGGACGAAGAGGAGGAGAAGGAGGAAAGGTAGAAGAGGACGAGGAGGAGAAGGACGAGGAGGAGGGGAAGGAGGACGAGGACGAGGACGAAGAGGAGGAGGAGGAAAGGTAGAGGAGGAGGACGAGAACGAGGAAGAAGAGAAGATTAGCTACAATAAACGCTACTACCACCTCCACCACCACTGCAACCAACACCACCACCTCCACTACCATCACCGTCAACAACAACAATACCACCACCACCACCACCACCATCAACAGTACAAACCACCCTCATAATCATTACATCTTGCTGGGTAATAGGCGGGGGCATAATAACCCACTAATTACACAGGTACATATTCCCAGAAACAAGGGCACAGGTGAGGGAGGTTACGAGGGGAAGGCTGAGGTAAGGTAAGGTGAGGGGAGGAGGAGGGGGGGGGTGAGGAGGGGGATAGAGGGGGTGATTGAGTTGAAGAAAGAGGAGGGAAGAGATGTGAGGAAGGAAGGGAAATAAGTATAGAAAGAGGAAGAAGGGGAGGCGAAGGGAAGGAAGAGTAGAAGGGATGTAAGGAAACGAAGGAAAATAAGCCGATGGGAAAGGGAGGAGGAAGAAGGGGAAGAAAAGAGAGGAAGAATGGAAGAGAAGTGAAGAAAGAAAGGAAATAAACCGATGGAGAGGAGGAAGAAGGGGAGGAGGAGGAGAGAGGAAAGGTAGACGAAAAACAGGAGGAAGAAAAGACACAATTATGGAAAGAAAAAGAGGAGGAGGAGGAGGAGGACAAAGATAGGAGAGGAAGAAAGATAAAGAGGGAGGGAGGTAAGGAAGGAGAGAAAGAGACGCTGGAGAGAAAGTAATGGAGAAAGGAGACATGATAGGTAGGAAAGAGGAGGAAAAGGATTAGGAAATATAACAAAGAGAGCAAAAAAAGAGAGAAGGAAGAGGGGAGGAAAGAGAGGTAACGGATGGTGATTGAGGAAGAAAGGGAACGTTAAGAAAATGGGGCATGAGGAGGTGAAGTAAAAGTGAGTAATAAGGAAAATGAATAACAAGGGGAACTGAGAGAAAAAGGAGAGGGAAAGCAAGAGAGGAGGAGGAGGAGGACTCGAGAAGAAGAAGAATAAATAAAGGGGAAAGAAAAAGGAGAAAACGGAGGAAAGTAGGAAAGGGGAAGGAGAAGATGAAAAGCAGAATGATGAAGCAGAGGAAGGAAGGAAAAGAGGGAAAGTAGAAGAGGGAGAAAACGAAGGAAAAAGGAAAAGGAGGGAGAGGAGGAACTGGCGATGTAAAGGAGGAAGGAACCAAAGAGAGGGAGGAAGGAAGGAAAGAGAGAGGGAGGAAAGAAGAAAGGAAGGAAAGAGAGAGGGAGGAAGGAAGAAAGGAAGGAAAGAGAGAGGAAGGAAAGAAGAAAGGAAGGAAAGAAAAGGGGAGGAAAAGATTAGGTAAGGGAAGGGGACGTGCGACTGGAGGGAGGGAGGAAGGGAGGAAAAGGGGGAGAGAAGGGAGGAAATAGGGAGAGGGGGAATGAAGGGCGCAATTAAGAGCGAGGGGGAGAGGGGGAGGCGCCTTCTCATCATGTATAATAAAAGATAAATACCCTCCCTACCTCACCCCCCTTCCCTTACACCTGCCCCCCTCACCCCCCTTACCTCAGACCTACCTCATTCCCCTCCCCTCACACCTGTCTCACTCCCCTTCCAACCTGCTTTCGTTTTTCCCCTATTCCTTTATTCTCTCTATTCTCTTTATTTTTTCTCTCTATCTATCTATCTCTCTTCGTTCTTTATCACATTCCTGCTTTTCTAAACCCTCCTGCCCTTGTTTTTAAGTTTATTTCCCTCCTTCTCCTTTTTCTCTTCTTCATTCCCTTCCTTCGCTTCTCATCTTCCTATTCCCTATCATACCTTTTCTTCTCATATCTTCTCTTAAATCGCTACCTCTCCCCTTTTCTTCATATATACCTTCTACTATCCTTCATTCGCTTCCGTTCTTCGTATCTTCTTCCTTCTCTTTCCTTCTCATTTCTTTTCTCTTTCCCGGTCACATTTACCTCTCTCTATATATACTTTCTCCTCCCCTTCCTTCGCCTCTGTTCTTCCTACCATCTTTGCTTTCCCTTTCCTCCCCTTCTCCTTCATTCTCTCTTTTTCCAGTATCATTTACCTCTTTTCTCTTCTCTTCCTACTACCCTAAATTCATTCTTCCTCTCACTTTCCCTTCCCTTTACGTCCCTTCTCATTTCCTGTCTTTTCCCCGCATCATTTACCTTTCCTATCCTCTCACCTACCAGCCACCCACCTGCCGCCTGCCTGTCCCTCAACCTGCTTGTTTTCCCGCCACTCCCCTCCTCCTCCGCCGCCGCCGCCGCCGCTCTGACCTATAAACATCTGCTAATTACCCAGCGTTTTAAGGTATTTCCTCATCACTTGCTACCTTGACCTTCACTCCTGGTGGCTGGCGGGGTGGGTGGCTGGGTGGGTGGAGTGGATGGGTGGTTAGGTGGGTGAATGTGTAGGTGGAGGAGTTGGAGGAAGGTTCATTTGCTGGAAACATGAATGGGTGGATGCGTTTAGTGATTTCTGGATACGTGTGTGTGGATTAATGGCTGAATGGATGAGTGAATGAATGGATGATTGGACAGATAACAGGTCGGGTCGAGGGTTGGGGTTCCGGTCTCTTTTTCAGCCTCTTCTTCAATGAATTCATCCTTTTATTTTGATGTTGATTGTGTAGTTTTGTGTAATGACGATGAATGTTCCTGTTTGGCTGAGCTTGAGTTCTCTTTGTCATATGTTTCTTCTTCCTCCTCCTCCTCCTCCTCCTCCTCCTCCTCGTGCACCAGACTAAACGTTGAGCTAAATTGGTCCTTTTTATGTATTTTTTTTAAGGTTTGCTATTATCTTTAAAGAAAGCCCAATTAAACGGTAACTTATTTTGTCTTCCTTCTTTCCTCTCGTATTCTTTATCCTTATTTCTAACCACGCTGCTCGGCTCTTCATGTTTTCCTTCCTTCCTTCCTACCTTCCCTCTTCCTTCCTTCCTTTCTTTCTTTCTTTCTTTCTTTCGTCCTTCCTTCCTTCCACCCTACCTTCCTTCCTTCCTTTCATCCTTCCTCTCATTCTTCCTTCCATACCTCACTTTTCTCCTTCCCTTCACTCTTAACTTCCCTCGCCTCCTGTTCCATCCTTGCTCATCTCCACATCTCTTCCTCCCTCTCTCCTTCCTCCTTTCCCTTCTTCCGTCCTTCCCTGTCACCGTATCCTTGCTCCCCCTCCCCTCACACACACGCTCGACCTTCCACGTACACAGCGGCGGCAGCAACACCACCACCAGCCAACACCCCGAGGCGACACTCACGCTATCACACTAATGGGCTCCGAAGCATCTCTCTCCAGCTTTCACCTCTCCTGGAATCCCTCCTTTGTGTACGAGAGGTGAGAGCGGAGAGGACGTCTTCAATGGGCGCGTCATCCTCCCAACTTGCGTAAACTATTGAATGGCTGGCTGGGTCTTCTAATGGTCTGTCTGTATTGGGTGGTAGAAGGAGGACATGGTTTATTGCCTGTGTGTGTGTGTGTGTGTGTGTGTGTGTGTGTGTGTGTGTGTGTGTGTGTTTACAGCAAAGGAGACAGCACAAGGGCACACAAAAAAAGGATAAGAAAGAGAAGAAGTGTGTGTGTTTGCTTCGTTTTTACATTTTACCGGAAAGAAGAGAAATAGGAGGAGGAGGAGGAGGAGAGGGACTTTTTGGGAGACATAACTAGGTGTGTGTCTTCTAAGGGTCTATACGTGATTATTATTTTTTTTACAGCAAGGGAGGCAGATCAAGGGCAAAAAAAAGAGAATAAAAAGAGCAACAAAAAAGCCCTGTTCCGACCAAAGAAAAAAAAGAACGAGAGACCAGAGGAGAGATCAATTTCGGGTGGAGAGGTGTCTTGATACTCCTCCTGAAAGAGTTGAAGTCGTAGGCAGGAGGAAATACATGCAGACGACATATCCTTCGTCATCACATTTTACTGGAAGGAGAGGAAGTGGGAGGAAGAGGAGAGAGGGTCCTGCATTGTCAGCCGATGTAGCCTCTTACATCAAATATTTATAAAGACCACAGAGGAGATTAGTGGAGTTTTTTTTGTGTGTTTTTCACGTTCTTGGTACAGAGGAATGCCTAAACTACTACCAGGGTCATACAGCTACACCTGGAAATGCCCACGACCCCCACGAAATGCCTAAACTACTACCAGGGTCATACAACTACACCTGGAAATGCCCACGACCCCCAAGAAATGCCTAAACTACTACCAGGGTCATACAACTACACCTGGAAATGCCCACGACCCCCACGAAATGCCTAAACTACTACCAGGGTCATACAACTACACCTGGAAATGCCCACGACCCCCACGAAATGCCTAAACTACCACCAGGGTCATACAACTACACCTGGAAATGCCCACGACCCCCACGAAATGCCTAAATTACTACCAGGGTCATACAGCTACACCTGGAAATGCCCACGATCCCCACGAAATGCCTAAACTACTACCAGGGTCATACAACTACACCTGGAAATGCCCACGACCCCCACGAAAGCCTTGTCAAATGTGGGCTGTAAGCGTCGTAGCGTTTGAGAATATGGTCCAGGGGCTTTTCGGGGGCCATTAACTAACTGTGACATCCGCGTTGCCTTCCGTAGTGTCCCCGGGCGCCAGTTAAACCAGCCAGCAAACCCGGAAACATGAATAAAACTTTAATGGATGGGCTGCGCATCGAGCGACCAGCCACCACCACCAACACCGCCGCCTCCGCGCTCCGCCATAACGCGCTGTGGTCGAGGATTGGGGAGTTACATTTGCATCAGCGTCTTAGTGTTCATACGGCGATATATCAAGTTGTTCGGTGACATCTCGAGAAGTTGATTTAGACACTTCTCTATTCTAAACACAGACTGCAAGAAAATACTTATACGGTGGCGACACAGCAAGTTTCATCACATTAAGTCAAGGCATCATGATAGGTTGATTTAGACGTTTCTCTATTCTTTCGGTCACCTCTTTTGATTCTTTTTTTTAGGAGCAGCGAGTAGCGGGCTTTTTTTTATATTATTGTTTCCTTTTTTTGTGCCCTTAAGCTGTCTCCTTCGTTGTAAAAAAAAGCATAAAAATAGGAAGAAAAGAAATATTAGGACCATTTTGAAGAAGATTGAAATTAATTATTTTTCGGTGACATACCAAGTTTATTCCTAAGCAAAGCACAAAATAGAAAAACAAACCATACGAAGACAGTTTGGGAGAGGACAGAGAAAATACTTATATACCACGACAGATCAAGATTTTCGGTGACATCACAATAGGTTGACTTAGACACTCATCTCATCTAAACAAAATTAAAGAATAGAAGAAAAAAAAAGCTATCATGAAGATCGTTTTGATAAGTCCTTCATGCTCTACACAAGGATGTCAGAAAATATTAATACGTGAGAATATATTGACGGACAAGGAGAGTGAATCAGTTATCGTGTTCGTAATTATACTTTCTTCTGGCCATGTGTGTGAGTGAATCAGTGTGTTTCTCCTTCAGGCAGTAGACAGTGGTGAATCTTTTAAAACACTCATTTCTTCTCTTCCTTGTCAACCTTCCTCGTAGCTCCTCCTTCTTTGTTTCTTCCTCCCTTCCTTCCTCTCTCATCTTCCCTCTCTCATTCATCTCTTCAGTCTCTCCGGTAGCTCCTTCTCCTTCGTTTCTTCCTCCCTTCCTTCCTCTCTCATCTTCCCTCTTCTCTTCATCCTCTCCGGTAGCTCCTCCTCCTTCGTTTCTTCTTCCCTTCCTCTCTCATTCAGTTCTTCACCCTTCTCTTTATCTCCTCCTCCTTTAGTACCTTCCTTTCATCCTTCCTTCCTCATTTTCCCTCTTCCATTCTTCTCTTACGCTTTTCCATTAGCTCCCCCTCCTTCCTTACTTCCTTTCTTCCTCCTCTTCCTTCTCTCATTCTTCTCTTTGGCCGTTCCCGTAGCTTCCCGTTCTTCGATCCTTCCTTTACTAACCTCTTTTTTCCCCAAATCTTTACCCTCTACCTTCCTTTCTTTCTATAGTTTTTTCCTTTAGCCTTCTTCTCTTCATCCGATATTCTCTACAGTTCCCCTTCCGTCCTTCCTCCCTCCCTCCCTGTTATTTTTCCTTTCATTCCTTTCCTTCTTTCCTAATCTCTTTTTTCCCCCAATCTTTACCTTCTACCTTCCTTTCTTTCTATAGTTTCTTCCTTTAACCTTCTTCGCTTCATCCGATATTCTCTACAGTTTCCCTTCCGTCCTTCCTCCCTCCCTGTTATTTTCCCTTCCCTTCCTTTCCTTCCTTCCGTCCGTCCCTCATCCCGCTTCTCACTCGGCTTCCTCCCCCTCGACACACACACACACACACACACACACACACACACACACACACATCAGAATGAGTTACCAACGTGCCGCCTCAGGGTCAGCGGCTTCCCTCTGCAGTAGTTTGCTGTATGTAGAGAAAACGTCCTTGCCTCCCCCCCTTTCCCCCCCCTCACCAACTCCTCCTTCAACAACCTTCCTTTCCTTCCCATCCTCCATTCCGTCAGCCCATCGTCACCCCTCACCCCCTCTCTCCGATCCTTCCCAATTCTTTCCTTTATCTTCCAGCCTTCTTCTTCTCCTCCACCTCTCTCTTCACCATCTGCTAGTCCATCGTTTTCCTTCCTTTTACCTTCATCATCCCTTCATCCTTCCCTTTTTTGCATCCCTCCCTTATTCTTCTCCTTCATTTTCAGTCCTTCAAGCATTCTAGTCTATGTCCTCCTCCTCCTCCTCCTCTTCCTCCCTTCCTTCACCTTCTAATAGCCCATCAATTTCCTTCACTTCGACCTTTCTTCATCACCCCTTCATCCTTCCCTTCTTTGCATCCCTCCCTTATTCTTCTCCTTCATTTTCAGTCCTTCAAGCATTCTAGTCTATGTCCTCCTCCTCCTCCTCCTCCTCCTCCTCCTCCTCCTCCTCCTCCTCCTCCTCCTCCTCCCTTCCTTCACCTTCTAATAGCCCATCAATTTCCTTCACTACGACCTTCCTTACCATAATTCATCATCTCCTTTACCCTTCCCCATCTTTGCCTATTTCCTTTACCACAATCTACCATAATCACCTTGCCGTAAGTACTACCTCACCATCCATTTCCATCCATCCATCCGTCACTCTCGTTCTTACTTACGGCAATACTTCCTCACCACCACAATCCATAACCTCCTCCATATCAGTCTCAGTCCACATCCGTTCATTGTCTTTCCATCTCTCTCCACACCCTGGTTTATGGTTTTCAGTAACGCTCAACTCCATCAGTCAGTCAGTCAGTCAGTCAGTCAGTCAGTTAGTCAGTCCTTCTTTTCCCTTCTGCCCGTTTCCTATACTACTGTTGTCAATCTTTTTTGTTTTGTATTCATATTTCCAGCCTGTCAATATTTCACAAAGTTTCAAAGACTGTTAGAGAATAATGACTTCCTTCGTTGTCATCTATTTGAAGGGGTGATTTTAGTCCATATTCTCAGACGCTTTCGACTCCCAAAACCATTTCTAGCCCGGTAGCAGCAACGGGCCAAAGTTGTGGCTTTACCGTGTACCAGCGACGGGCCACATTTTTGCCATGATATAAACCCCCCCAAATAGATACTGCATAAACTGATAACAAATGCGTTGATATGTATTATGAAATGGTTTGCGTGAGTGATGATTTTTTTTCTTTTTTCTCGCTTAGAGGGAAGGGCCTTTAAGAAACGTGATCCCCGCAGCTACAAGGCTAAAGAAGAACAGTCGGGTTTTAATTAGTGTTTTTCTCATTCATGGTGCAGAGGCCTTGTCAAACTACCGCTAAGCTCATAAAACTACCCATGGAAATAACCACAACCTCTACAAAAGCCTTATCAAATGTGTGTGTGTGTGTAAGCTGCGAAATGCCTGAGAATACAAAACTAATAGCCTTAACTGCTCTCTGTCCACTCCACTCAATTCCATCTTCTTCCACCTTCTTCTTTATCCACTACCATCCATCCATCCATTCCTTTACATTGCTCCACCTCCCTTCCACACTAGCCCCCTTTCTTTACCTTGCTCCAGTTCCCTTCCTCGCTCTTCCATGTCCACTTACAATTCCTACATCAATTCTCTTTCCCTCCCTTCACTCCTGCTTCTATTTTCATCGCCTTTGACAACCACCACTTTCCTGCTCTTTCCACCCCCTTTCACCAGCGTCCATCGTCACCAGTCCATCACCAGTCCTTCGCCACTTCTACCCCCCCCCCCCCCTCCTCCTCCTGCTCTCATATCGCACGCTACCACTCCATCACTCCTCCCTCCCTCACTCCCATGTCACACGGTCCCTTACATGTTTTATTGCTTCCGTTCAATTCTGTAAAACTCGGCCTTCTTACGTACGTGTGTGTGTGTGTGTGTGTGTGTGTGTGTGTTTCTTTTTTACTGCATAGGAAGCAGCTCAAGGGCAACAAAAAGAAAGTGTAAAAAAAAAGCCCGCTAATCGCTGTTCCCACAAAGCGAAAAATAAAGAGTGGTTAAAAGAGAGGTCAATTTTGGATGGAGAGATGTCTTGATACACTCTTCTTGAAAGCGGTCAAGTCACAGGCAGGAGGAAATATACTGACGAAATATACAGACGAAGGAAGGCTGTTCCAGAGTTTACCATGCAGTAAAAGGGATGAAAGAACTGCGATGCTAGTTAACTCTTGCATAAGGGGTTTGGACAGTATATAGGGATGAGCTAGAGTAGAAAGTCGAGTGCAGCGGGGCCGCAGGAGGGGGGAGGCATGCAGTTAGCTAGTTCAGAAGAGCAGTCAGCATGAAAATATCGATAGAAGATAAAAAGAGAGGCAACATGACGGCGGAATTTAAGAGGTAGAGGACTGTCAGTAAGAGGAAGGGAACTGATGAGACGAAGAACCTTAGACTTCATTCTGTCCAAGAGAACTGTGTGTGTGGAGCCCCCCCCCCACACGTGAGATGCATACTCCATACGAGGGCGGACAAGGCGGGGGAGCAGAACTGGCGGAGACGATACAGAACGCCCAACCTTGAGGAAGCTGTTTTAGTAAGAGAGAAGATAAGGAGAGGAGACTGGCTGATGCTGATAATGTTCCTTCCTAACCTAACTTAACCTGACAATCTAACCTAACCTAAATAAACCTAACCTAACTCAACCTAAATTAACCTAACCTAACTTAACCTAACAATCTAACCAAACCTAATCCAACCTAACCTAATCTAACCTAACCTAATCTAACCTACCCTAATCTAACCTAACCTAAATTAACCTAACTTATCCTAACCTAAATTAACCTAACCTAACTTAACCTGACAATCTAACCTAACCTAAATTAACCTAATCTAACCTTATCTAATCTAACTTAACCTAACCTAACCTAACCTAATCTAACCTAACCTAATCCAACCTAACCTAATCTAACCTAACCTAAATTAACTTAACCTAACCTAATCTAACCTAACCTAATCTAACCTAACCCCGGATCACTGCGCCACGTTTAATCACATTGGCTCACTAAACACTAACTCCGCTGTCTGCTAACGAAGCTTAAAGGGCGAAGAAAAGGTCCCATCGCAGCAAGTTTACGGCCCGGCAGTCTATCTATTAATTAATCTACGTAATTATCTACTTATTAGAGATGAAGGGATAGAGCGAGGCTTAGCTGGACCCCCTCCGGCGACAGGGCGAGATTGGATCCTTATGTTTTTCTTGGATGATACGTGATCCTACCTGCTTACCTGTTTGTTTATCTATCTGTCTACCTGTCTACTTATCTATCAATATATCTATCTATGTATTTCCTCATCGGTCTATTTATCTCCCTATATATCTATTTGTATATCTATCTACCTATCTATTTATCTATCTATATATATATATATCTACCTATCTACCTATCTATCTATCTATCTTTCTATCTATCTACCTACCTACGTACCAACCTACCTACCTACCTACCTACCTACCTATTTATGTCTGTCTGTCTGTCTATAGTTTTCTATCTACTTTTTTCCTCTTGTCGTAAAAGAGAAAAAGGAAAAAAAGATGGTTAGCCTCGCCCTAGGGAATGTGTGTGTGTGTGTGTGTGTGTGTGTGTGTGTGTGTGTGTACGCACACACACACACACATACACACCTTCAGTCCCCTTGCGTCTCTTCCCCTTGAAAACCCCCGGTGGTGGTGGTGGTGGTGGTGGTTCTCCCTCACTCTCTCTTAAACCCTTACTTTCCTCTCCCTCATCGTACCTCATACTTTTACTCTCTCTCTTAAAAAAAGTAATACATTTCATATTTTACAATTTCACAATGGGTTCAGAGCATGACTTTTTCTCGTAACCCTTTCTTTATAACTACAACTCTCGTAACCCTATCTCAAAAACCTAGATCTCTCTCTCTCTCTAACAGACACATCCCCTCCATATCCTTCCCCTCCCTTTCCTCTCAACTATATATCTCTCGAGCAGGCCAGTACAAAATTTACCCTCCTCCCCCTCCTCCTCCTCCTCCTCCTCCTCCTCCTCCTCCTCCTCCTCCTCTTCCTCCTCCACCTCCTCTTTTTTTTCATTCCAGGTTGACAGCCAGACACCTTCCTTTTCCCTGTTGTCCCCCAAAGTAAACACACACACACACACACACACACACACACACACACACACACACACACACACACACACACACACACACACACCTTTAGCCCCTTTCCTCCACCTTTACCCTTTTCCCTCACCTATAAAATTTCTCCCTCCCTCTCTCCCCTTTCTCCCTCTCCTCCCTCTCTCACCCACTCCCACTTCTCCCTCTCTCCCCTTCCCTCCTCTCCCTCTCTCTCTCTCGCCATCCTTTAAAGAACTCTCCCTTGCCCCTTCATCCTCTAGTCCCTCTCCCTGACCCTTCCCTTCCCTCTCCTCCTCCCTGACCCACTCTCCCCTCCCTCCCCTCTAGCCAACAAGGGAGAGATGAACAGACCTACAGACAGACAGACAGACAGACAGACAGACGGCACATCAATAACCTGAGTGCCACGGGAACACACTCACCTGCCAGAGGGAATCAGCGCTAAATGAAGCCGATTTCAATGTGTCAGGAGCTGCTAACTACCTGTCCATCAGCCCACCTGCCTGAATAGCGGCCTGCAGGTGCGGCGCGGCGGGCAGGTGAGCCGGAGGAACGGAACGTGGGAAAAGGCCGGATGTCCGTTTCGTTTTTGTTCGCTGTGTTGTTATACGAATTCGCTGAAGTGAGTGTCCACAGCTAGAATTATCAGTGGGTTTAGTTGCACACGTATAAGCTCCATTGTTAGGGACGTATAGGAAGGCTCTTTTTCAGATGTCTATGTAGTACGGTTTTGTTCATTGCATGTTGTTACGAATTCGCATAAAGGAGTTTCCACAGCTAGAATAATTATCGATAAATTTAGTTGCTCCCGGACGTAAATATAGGAAGGTTCTGTATTCGGATGTCTGGTTCGTTTTTGTTCGTTGCTCGTCGTTACGAATTCGCTCAATAGGTTTATTTGCATGCGTATACACAGGCTCAGTTCTCAGGGACGTATAGGAATGTTCTGTGTTTTGATCTCTAGTTCATTTCAGTTCGTTACGTGTTGTTAGGAATTCGCACGAGAGTTTTCACCCCTAGCATTATCAATATGTTCAGCGGCTCTCGTTTAACCCGTCCGCTGCGATTGGCATGGATTTCACCTTCACTGGTAGCCTGGTAACATTATAGTCCCAGGTCTTTCTCTGTCTCTGTGATGGATAGTGCAGTGTTTCCCATGTAGTATTGGTGTGCTGGATATCCCCTCCCAATGTACAGGACTTAATCTTTTTCTTCATTGAATTGTAGCAGCCAGTTTTTGCTCCATTCCTGAAGCTTGGTGATATTCTCTTGTAGGAAATCCGCAGTCAAGGGGTTAAGCCCAGTTTTCAGGGACGTATGGGAAGGTTCCGAGTTCGGATGTCTGGTTCGTTTTTTTGCTCGTTCCCTGTTGTTACGAATTCGCACAAAAGAGATTTAACCCCTAGCATTGTCAACAGATTTAGTTGCAAACACTTACGTAGCCTTCTCAGAGACGTATATGAAGGCTCTGTGTATTGATAACGCTACGTATATACGCGGCTTGGGGTTAATCTGTAAACATTAAACGCTCCCATGAATATATATAGGAGGATGGTGTTTCAGAGTAGTATTACGCATAGTACTTGAGACACGTGTGCCTATTATCAGTATGTTGTGTATAACGAACTCTTTCACGTGAAAATGACCGTCTCTTTTGGCTACTTGGACTGTCTTATTTTTGCAGGAGCAGCGATAAGGGGGATTTTTTGTAGTTTGGAAGAGAGGGACGGAGGGAGGATGAGTGGGATGAGGGGAGTGAAAGAGGAGGAGAAGAGGAAAGAAGAGGAACAGAGAGAGAGAGAGAGAGAGAGAGAGAGAGAGAGAGAGAGAGAGAGAGAGAGAGAGAGAGAGAGAGAGAGAGAGAGAGGTGAAGAAAAGAAAAAAAAAAAAGCAGATAAGAAAAAAGGAGTGTTTGAATGGATCTAAATTGCAAATCTATAAAAAAAAAAAAAAATTCACAATGGCTTGAAGATTTCGAGTGCTCCAAGCATGTGGGTTAAAGCTGAACGTGTCAATCATCACCATCATCACCATCATCATCATCATCATCATCATCATCATCATCGTTTAACGTCCATTTATTCCCTATGGTGGGGTTGGACGGGATATGAGCCTCCTCCACTGTTGCCGGTCCATAGCCATTTCTTCCGTGATGTTCAGCCTCCTCATATCTTCCTCCAAAACCTTTCTCCACGTCTTCCTTGGCCTTCCTGGTGGTCCGTATCATTCCAATGCAGAACGCAGGCTTTCCCCAATCGTTTCCAATCATTTATATAGGTCTTCTGCTTTTCAGTTTCTAGTTGCGATGTAAAGATTTTGGGAACTTCATTATTCCCTCACACTATCTCGTGAATGGCTCTCTTTTGGGTTGTTTATACCAGTAGTTTTTCGGTCTATTACTCTTTATCATTATTATCATTCCGTTGGTACCAGTATTTTCCCAGTCTGATATTCTTTACTATTATTATCATTATTTCTATTATTATGCAAAACAGTTCAATAGGAGAAGCCTCATTATTTTTTTTTTCTTCGCTATAGTGATTCCCAACATTGCACCATCCGCGATTGTTGAGAATATTAGTAATTATTAAGTTTTCGTCGTGATAAATTACTTGATCCCGGTGAAGCTTTCCGGATGCACAAGTAGGAGGATGTTTCTCAGGTATGACTCAAAAATATTAATTACGAATATTTTCAACACTCAAGCGGGTATTACCGTGTTGACAAAAATATTCCCTTGGTGTGAAGAAAGAGAGATAAATGGATAAGTAGATAGATAATTATGGATAGGTAAGTAAATGGAGAGAGAGAGAGAGAGAGAGAGAGAGAGAGAGAGAGAGAGAGAGAGAGAGAGAGAGAGAGAGAGAGAGAGAGAGAGAGAGAGAGAGAGAGTTAGAGAGAGAGAGAGAGGGAGGGAGGGAGGATGAGAGAGTGGGATGAGGGGAGTGAAAGAGGAGGAGAAGAGGAAAGAAGAGGACCAGAGAGAGGGAGAGAAGGAGAGCAGAGAAGAGGTGAAGAAAAGAAAAAAAAGCAGATAAGAAAAAACGGAAAAAAACAGAGATAATATTATGAAATAAATAAAAAAAGAGACGAAACAGCTCGAACAAAGAAAAAAAAGAGATAAAAAAGCGAAGAGGGGCTAAGAATAGAGCAACAAGGAAGGAAAGCAGATTAAAAATAACATAAATAGATATATGAAATTAAGAAACAGGACAAAAAGAAAGAAATAATGAAGCTTATATTGAAAGATACCGAGATGGATAGCAACATACATACATACATACATACATACATAGAGAAAACAGACCTCCAAATGTACTAATTAAAATGGAAGAGAAAGAATGGAAAACAAGTCAGGTAATTCGACTTTTCCCTTTCATTACGTATTCGAGACTCAACAATAGATTTGACGAAGCTAATTAGTCTGTTGTTGAACCGATACGGAGATGAGTTTTGTGCCGCTGTTGACACTACTACTACTACTACTACTACTACTACTACGACTGCTACTACTACTACTACTACTACAACAACAACAACAACAACAACAACTACTACTACCACTACTACTCCTCCTCCTACTACTACTACTACTACTACTACAAGGTGCCGGAAAAAAAACCCTATTTCCTATTCCTTTACAAATGCCAGATGTCAACTGTTTTAATGGTCACGAAGAAGAGGAAGAACAATAGATTAAAAAAATACAGTTCTACAACTATTCACAGCTAGAAAATCATCACATGAAGCCTACGGAGAGCAGAGGACAAGCCTACATGGGTGTGAATTACGAGCTTGGTAGAATTTCCTCTCTGTCCCGCTCAGTTCCGATCCAATTATCTGTTTTTTTTTTACACTTGCGGTTGGCGGCAGGACAGAGTTAGCGGCGTGTGAAGAAGACAGGAGCGTGCGAGCCATCCTTTATCTCCTATGTGTGTGTGCTTGCAGGCGTGTGTGTGTGTGTGTGTGTGTGTGTGTGTGTGTGCCCGCTCATTCTAATTGTACTGAAAGCGTGTCCTAATGATAGTGTGATGATGATGTTAATGAGGACTTTGCACGGGGAGGAAGTTTGATAAAGTTGTGATGATGAACGAAGTGACGGTAATAGTGATGGTGGTTGTGGTAGTGGTTGTGGTAGTGGTGGTTGTGGTTGGGTGGTGGTGGTGCAGGAGGATTAGTAGCGGTGGTGAGTGAGGAGGAGGAGGAGAATGAAGATATACAAAAAAATAACTGGGACGGAAAATAAGGCGAAAAAGATAAAAAAAAGTCAGAAGGTAGCGGAGATGACATAGGATATTAAGTTTGTTTAAGAATAGTTGATGGCGAAGAGAGAGGAAAGAGGAGGAGGAGAAAGAGGAGGAGGAGCCGAACAACCAGGACCACGGAGAACACGAGGATAATGAAAAAGGAAAAAAATAAGATGACGAATACGCAGAAAGCCAAATAAAGAGGAGAATGAGGAAGATAAGGCGGGAAATAACGAGCAGAATAGGGAAGTAGGATGAAAAAAGAGGAGGACGAGGAGGGGAATGAAAAAATATTAAGCGACGAAAATGACGAAGAAATAGGAGAAAATGGAGACGAGGAGGACGAAAAACTATTGATTATGGAGAAAGACGAAAAAAAAGGAGAAAAAGGGAGACGAGGAGAACGGAAAACTATTGATTATGGAGATAGACGAAGAAATAGGAGAATAAGCGAGACGAGGAGGAAGAAAAACTATTGAATGTGGAGAAAGACAAAGAAATAGTAGAAAAAGGAGGACGAGGAGGAAGAAAAACTATTGAATATGAAGAAAGACGAAGAAATAGGAGAAAAAGGAGGAAAAGGAGAAAGAAAAAATACTGAATGTGGAGAAGAACGAAAAAATAGGAGAAAAAGGAGGACGAGAAACTATTAAATGTGAAGAAAGATGAAGAAATATGAGAAGAAAAGAGGACGAGGAGGACGAGAAACTGTTGAATGTGAAGAAAGATGAAGAAATATGAGAAAAAAGAGGACGAGGAGGACGAGAAGCTATTAAATGTGAAGAAAGATGAAGAAATATGAGAAAAAAGAGGACGAGGAGGACGATAAACTGTTGAATGTGAAGAAAGATGAAGAAATATGAGAAGAAAAGATGACGAGGAGCATGAAAAAAATATCAGGTGAGGACGAGGACGAAGAAAGAGAACAAGGATGAGAAGGACGAAGAAAGAGAAGAAGAAGGATGATGACAACGAAGAAAGAGAAACAAGTAGCGGGCTTTTTTTTTTCATATTGTTTTCTTTTTTCTTCGCCCTTGCACTGTCTCCTCTGCTGTAAAAAAAAAAAAAAAAAGGATGAGGAGGATGGCGAAAAATAGGAGAATAAAAGGATAGAACGCGCACAACAATTTAAGAGTTCAGTTAACGTGCAATAGAGTTACCTGCCTCACTGGCACTGAGAATACTAAAAAGAGAGCCAGCGAACGAGAGAGAGAGAGAGAGAGAGAGAGAGAGAGAGAGAGAGAGAGAGAGAGAGAGAGAGAGAGAGAGAGAGAGAGAGAGAGCTCATCTCCTTTCTCATTAAGCACATTTCCTCTCCCTCCTCCTTCGTCTCCTTGTTCCCTATCCATTATTGTCTAGGTCTCTCTCTCTCTCTCTCTCTCTCTCTCTCTCTCTCTCTCTACATGCGCACATACATACATAAACCTTCCCTATACCGACACACACACACACACACACACACACACACACACACACACACACACACAAAGCGTTCCATTATCTGCGCATTCTTTTTCCGACATTCCTCCATCATTTTTTTCTTTTCTTTTCAGTATCAATGCAGTTTTTTTTTTTTTTTTTTTTTTTTTTTTTGTCCAGTGAGCCACCAAGTCTATTCACGGATATCCTCAATGCTCTCCCCGTCATTTTTTGTTCCTGATTCATACATTATTTTCAGCTTTAAATAACATGCGATTTTATTTTTGTTCCAGTCGTCTGCTGTCGCGTTTTGCACTCTTTTTTTTTTTTTTATCTCCGTATTGTAACTCCGCATTTCGTCTTTTTTCAAGGGATTGGGATTTTTTTTTCCGTTTTCCATCTACTTTTTCTGATATTTTAGGGTCAAGAACCACTTCACTAAATATATTTTTTTTACCGTCATTAATAGGTTTTTTTCCGTTTTCCATCTCCTTTTTCTGTTATTTTTGGGTCACGAACCACTTCATTTTATATATTTTTTTTTACCGTCATTAATAATCTTTTTAATTTACCTGCTTGTTCTCTTTCTTGCAGTCATTCATTACCTGTTTTTATTCCTTTGTCTTACTTTGCTTCATTTCTCCCTAGCTTATATTTCACCACCTCCTATTCCTCCTCTTCCTCCTCCCTTAACTTAACTTCTCTCCTCGCTATTTTACTCCAACTCCCTTCCTTCCTGCAAGCTCTTTATCCTTTTTTCCCTCTTCGTACTCCTCCTCCTCCTTACTCCTCTCTTCCTTTAGCGAATATTATCCTTCAGCACCTCTCCCCTCGGCTTCCCCTTTCCTTCTCTCCTCGTCCTTTTTCCCTTCTTTCCTACCAAATCTTTATCCTTTCTCCTCCTTACTCCTCTCTTCGCTTAACCTATATTCCTTTTTCTCCCTCTCCTCCTCATCCTGTACCACCTCCCCCCAACTTCTCCCTTCCTGGCTATATACCAAATCTTTACCCCTGCTCCTCCTCCTCCTCGTCCTCCTCTTCATCCTCCTCCTCCTCCTCGTCATCCTCCTCCTCCTCCTGCTCCTCGTCCGGCCCGGCTCGTCCATTACCAATATGCAGCGGCGGGCCCCCAGCAGTATGGATTTTACGCTATTACGAACACTAAATCTGGAAGCGCGGACGGCGTGTTGGCAAGCCTGTGGTCGCCAAGGCAAGGTGCAGCGACAGGCCATTACGGGAGTGCAGGCGAAGGAGGTAAAAGGGTCGCCGAGGGGGAGTGAGGGGGGGGGCAAGGGGGTGAAGGAAGGGTGCTGAGAGAGAGAGAGAGAGAGAGAGAGAGAGAGAGAGAGAGAGAGAGAGAGAGAGAGAGAGAGAGAGAGAGAGAGAGAGAGAGAGAGAGAGAGAGAGAGAGAGAGAGAGAGAGAGAGAGAGAGAGAGAGAGAGAGAGAGAGAGAGAGAGAGAGAGTGTTACTAAAAGAGGTGAAGGAACTTAAATTAATGTGTAAAGAAAATAGAAATAGGAGAAAGAAGGAAGAGAGGAGACGGTAAAAAGAAGACATAACACAAAGAGAAAATTATAAGGCGTTGGAGGAAGAGATTAATTCAGAGAGAGAGAGAGAGACAGAGACAGACAGACACAGACAGACAAACAGCTTCGAGGGCGGCAAACAAAAAAGCATAAAAGAAAATCAATAATGGAATGGAATTGATAAGAGATGCATGTAAAAGAAAAGAACAAAAATGAAAAAAAAAACATTGTGGGAGAGACAGAGACGGAAACAGGCAGGGGGAGGCGAAAAATCTATAATGTCATTTCCCGATGCACACGAGGGAGAGGAAAAATAGGGAGAAGGAAAGGGACAAAAATCTGACCCAAGGGGGAGAAAAAAAAAGAAATGGGGATCTGATCGAGTTTGGAAGACGCGGCGGTAGGATGAAAGGAAACAAACAAGGCAGATAGGGAATGGAGTTAGAGGGAGGAGAAAACGGAGATAGAAGGAAAACAAGAATAGGAACAAGGCAGGCAGAGAGGAGGGAGGGAGGGAAGGAGGGAAGGGTAAGGATGGAGATAGAAGGAAACAAGAAGAGGAACAAGGTGGGCAGGGAGGGAAGGAGGGAGAGAAGAGTAAGGATGGAGATAGAAGGAAACAAGAAGGGGAACAAGGCAGGCAGAGAGGAGGGAGGGAGGGAGGGAGGGAGGGAAGGGTAAGGATGGAGAGAGAAGGAAACAAGAAGGGGAAGAAGGGAGGCAGAGAGAAGGGAGGGAGAGAGGGAGGGAAGGGAAAGAATGGAGATAGAAGAAAACAAGAAGGGGAAGAAGGCAGGTGGAGAGGAAGGAGGGAAGGAAGAAGGGAAGGGTAAGGGAATATATTACTAATTCATATAAGAAAATAGCGACAGACAATCGGGAGAAAGATTAGGAGTGAATATGGAAAGAGAAAAGGAAAATATAGAAATAAAAAAATAGACAGGGAAAATGACGGTAAACCTGGAAACCTGGAACAGTGAGATTTGTAGAGACGTAAATGTTAGTTCCCATCCTCTTTTCTTTTACAGGAGACGAAATGAAAACAAACCGGAGGATAAAGAGAAAATAAATAAATAAAAGGTTCGACTAAAGAAAAAAAAATAGATGAAGAAAGGAAAAAAATGCACTCTCCTTTTTTCTTCATCCACTTTCACTTTTCTCTCCACCTTCTCTCTTTACCCAGCGGCCTCTCCCCTTCCTTCCCGTTTCCCTCAGGTGCTGCACATGTTAATTAGGGATCGTCTTTTGCTTACCTGTGACTACGAAGACGACCTGAGGACACCTGAGGAAGAGAGAAAAGAAAACATTAGTCTCTCTCTCTCTCTCTCTCTCTCTCTCTCTCTCTCTCTCTCTCTCTCTCTCTCTCGTGTGCTTTAGGTCTGTTTTTTCTTCTCTTAGACGTGTCAAACACACACACACACACACACACACACACACACACACACACACACACACACACACATACACATACACACACATGCACTCTCTCTCTCTCTCTCTCTCTCTCTCTCTCCCCTTCCCGCCGGCGCTGGGACATGTAATTTCTCATTCCGTGGGTTAAATTAAGTTTTCGTCCTGCGTCCGTCTTTTAAGGTTTGAGAGAGAGAGAGAGAGAGAGAGAGAGAGAGAGAGAGAGAGAGAGAGAGAGAGAGAGAGAGAATGCACGCAGAGACAAGAGGTGAGAAAGAAGGAACGAAAGATGACATGAGAATTAGAAGAGGCGAGAAATGTCTGAGGAAGGAAGAAAAGAAAGCACGTGTGTAGGAACTGATGATGGAAAGTAGAGGGGAAATAAGTGAGAAAACTGGAAAAAAGAAGAGGGCAGAAAGAAAGGAAGGAAGACTGATAGAAAGGGAGAAAGGAAGGAATGAACGAAGAAAGGAAGGAATGAACGAAGAAAGGAAGAAACGAAGGAAGGGGGAGGGAAGAAAGAAAGGAAGAAAGAAAGAAAGAAAGGAAGAAAGGAAAGAAGAAAGAAAGGAAAAGACGAGAAAAGGAGAAAAAACGAAGTAATAGAGTAAGACATAGTACAAGAAAAAGAAAAGGGACAAAATAATATCACGCTATGTCCAACCAACTGCTCCTCTGAGTGTGGGCGTCTTAGATTAGACCACCAGGACCACCACTAAGCCTTGGGACTGGACAAAGGCCTCCGTGGGGACTACTAACTAATACAGGACGTGAAAGGGGCATTAGGACCCTCAGAGAGTAATGCGCTGGCAGGGAAGCGCATTAGAACTCTCGGGAGATGAGTGGCGCCGAATACTAGGAAGGAGGAAAGAAGCATCAATGTTGTACTTCCTCTTGGTACTTAGAAGAACTCAATTGATGGTAATAGGGCATTGGGAACCCCAGATCTAGCACGGAAGCTCATCAGATCCCTCGGCAGATGAGTGGTGAGGAACACTAAGGAAGGAAAAAGGAAGAATAGATATTATACTTCCTCTTGGCACTAAGAAGAAAATGGACTTGGTTTTCTGCGTGGATAAATGGGTCCGCACTAACGAGAACTTAACGCATCTTGGCAATAAGTAGTAGAGGATAAAAAAAGGAAAAATGTAAAAAGGCTTCAGAAAATGTACGAAGACAAGTATTTAATAAGTCAAGATGAAAAATCGAAAGAGTTAAAGGAGTAAGATGATGGATGGAAAGAAAAAGAAAAGGGTAAAGAAAGAAGATAGAGAACGAACCTTTCCACAAAACACGAGGTACCCCTCAACGAAGACTCGACTCACGCCCTCTGCCGCCATGTCAACCAACTACCAACTCGAGGAGAGGAAAGAGGGACACTGAAGGAGGAGGAGGAGGAGAAGGGGGAGAGGGGGTAAGGGTTAGGGTGGTTGGCGTGTGGAAAGAAGTTGAAGAAAAAGTTGCCCAGTGAAGAACTTTATTCCTCGTCTGTAATTCTTTAATACTTTGATCCATTCCTCGCATGCTGATTAGGCGAGAAATATGAAAAGGTGATGGCCGGCCGCTTGGATGAGCAGATAGAAGGACTGATAGATATATGCGCTTTTGGTGTGAGTGTGAGTGTGTGTGTGTGTGTGTGTGTGTGTGTGTGTGTGTGTGTGTGTGTGTGTGTGTGTGTGTGTCAGGATTTTTCATATTCACCAATATTTGAAGGAGCGGAGAGAGAAAACATTGCTAATTAGATTTTTCAAAGAGGCAAAAATTCCATCCAACATTTCTTTTCATGTTGTAACTTTCTCTTTAACGTTTCATCATACGCTGTTTCGTTTCGTCTGTTTCTTCAATATTTGGCCTCTATCCTCTTCTTTCTCTTACTCTGTTAATTTTTCTACTTCTTACTTATCTCTTGCATTTTTTTTTGTCAACTTATTAGCAACTTTATTTCCTACCTTTCATTTTCATTTATATTTCTTTTTCTTCTCACTCCCCGAACTCTTTCAATTTTTTTTTTTTACTTTTAGCTCCTTCGTACCCTTTTTTTTTCTTTTTCTCCTTGTTTCTTTTTACCTTTCTAACTCCATCGATTTTTCTTCTTTTAACTTATTAGCTACTTCACTTCGTTCCCTTTTGTTCGTCTTTTTCTCCTTTTTATCCCCGAACTCTTTCAATTTTTTTTTTTTTTTACTTCTTAGCTCCTTCGTACCTTTTTTTTCTCCTTGTTTCTTCTTACCCTTCTAACTCCATCGATTATTTTTCTTTTAACTTATTAGCTACTTCACATCGTTCCCTTTTGTTCATCTTCTCCTTTTTATCATACTCGTCTAAGTCTTTCGATTTTCGTCTTGACTAATTACCTACTTTTCTTGGTACATTTTCTGAGGCAATTTTTCTTTTCATTTCCCTTTTCTTTTGTCGTCTACTACTCATCACCAAGCTTACTTTCCTCCTCCTCCTCCTTCTCCTACTTCATCATTGTCACCTGCGCTGCTCTACATATTCATAAGTTTCATTTCGCCTCCTCCTGTTTCCCTTCCTCTTGCATTCTTTCCTCCTCCCCCCTCACTCTCGAACTTTTGTGCTATATTTTTTTCTGCAACTTTTTCCCTTCTTAAAACTTCTACTACTCCCATCTTCCTTTTCCTCCTCCTCCTCCTCCTCCTCCATATCCTCCTCCTCCTCCTCCATATCCTCCTCCTCCTCCTCTTCTTCCTTCGCATCAAAGCTACCTTCCACCCCTTCATCCTCGTCTTTCACCGTAAACAAGGACGAGAGAGAGAGAGAGAGAGAGAGAGAGAGAGAGAGAGAGAGAGAGAGAGAGAGAGAGAGAGAGAGAGAGAGAGAGAGAGAGAGAGAGAGAGAGAGAGAGAGAGAGAGAGAGAGAGAGAGAGAGAGAGAGAGAGAGAGAGAGAGAGAGAGAGAGAGAGAGAGAGAGAGAGAGAGAGAGAGAGACAAAGAAATCAAGAGAGAGAGAGAGAGAGAGAGAGAGAGAGAGAGAGAGAGAAGAGAGAGAATGCCAAGTTTATGAGAATATTAATTTTCCTTTGAAAAAAAAAAAAACACAAACATTCTTACTTCATGAGATACGAATCACACCGAATACATTTGCATACGAATACTTCCTTCAAAGCAAACAAAACGAAACAAAACACAATCGGTCACAGAAACGTGCAATCCCTCATAACTCTACGGGTTGTGCCTCCAGATTTCACTTATCATAGAGAATCACCTTCAGTATAATAAAAGCAGGGATTCCTTTTCCTCTACACTTGCATACTTCTATAAAAAAGAGAACAAAATAACACAAAAGACAATCGGTAATATCATCTTGCAAAAAAAAAAAAAAAAATCTACGGGATGCGACACCGGGTTTGATTGATCATAAACAAACGCTATCAATATGAGGAACGCGAATGCCCTTTGACTTCCTTCTCTCTCGTGTGGCGGCGGTGAGAGCGTGGCGCCGAAGGTGGAGAGCGCGGGTGAAGCACAGCGAAGGGGAGAATCAAGCCACGAGAGTCCGGTTATTCTCCATTATAACTTTCCTGCAACGCCTTGGGAAAAAAAAATAACAGAGAGAGAGAGAGAGAGAGAGATTGATTGTGTTGCAGCTGTCGTTCACTCACTCACTCACTCCCTGCGTGGTGTTTATAATTGTGTTTTTTTTCCTCCTTTGTTTCTCTTATTCTGTTCGTCTCCTTTCTTTATTTCATTTTCTTTACAACTTTCCTTCTCTTTTGTTTATTTCTTGGTCTTGGTCATTGTCTTGCCTTCTTCTTCTTCTTCTTTTTCTTCTTCATCTTCATCTTTATCTTCTTCTTGTGCATCTTCTCCTTCTGCTTCTTCTTCTTCTTCTTCTTCTTCTTCTTCTTCTTCTTCTTCTTCTTCTTCTTCTTCTTCTTCTGCTTATTATTATTATCATTCTCACCATTGTTGTATAATTATCAGAATGCGTCGCTGTTTAGGTGAATTTACTTTTATTTAATTTCTGACAGAGCAACGCAAAGACATCCTCTTCACACGTTAATATCTGTTCCTGTAAAAGCGACCAACCACCTCACCAAAGTTACAAAGCAGCTGCGTTTCCGAGGAGTCACAGAGAAGGTCAAGTAACAAAGACGCAAAAAAAGGGATTCTCGTTCAAACTATATCAGGTAGAAATCTCTCTCTCTCTCTCTCTCTCTCTCTCTCTCTCTCTCTCTCTCTCTCTCTCTCTCTCTCTCTCTCTCTCTCTCTCTCTCTCTCTCTCTCATTTTAACCCAACAGGTGGTCACGAGACGCTTGGCATTCCACCTGTCTCTTATTTCCCGGCTCAACACCCGCCCGGCCCTTGCAAAGATCTGGTCGAGGAAGCGGCGCGGTCGTTGGTTAAGGTCCCGACTCTTGGCTTTGATCGTCTGGTGTCCGTGCGTGGGATTGGCGTCGTTTGTATAGGACCAAGGAGTGCTCTTTCCTGTATATCCTAATACGTAAAGTTTTTCATGGTCTTTAAGTCTGTATTCTAAGAGGCTTCCGGTTTCCACATTAATTTTTCTTTATGGCCAAAAAAGAAGGTATCCGCGTTCTCTTGGGTATTCTTTCACGTTCATGGTACAGGAGCTTTGACAAACTACCACCAGGGTCATAAAACTACCCATGGAAAGACCCGCACCTCCTAGAAAAGCCCTGTCAAATGTGTGTGGTTGGGTGTCTAAATGTTTAAGAGTATGACCTTTTGAGTGTGGTTGGGTGCTTTCTTTCTTTCTTTTTTGTTGTATTGCGTTCGGAAATGAGTATTGAATTTTAGGTCTTGAAGTCTAGTTCTCAAATTGACTTCATGAATATTAATCCTCTTCCTGTTCCTCATCTTCCTTCTCATCAAAACTAACCCCCCTCCCCCCATCCCCGTTTATCACTGCAAATAAGGACGAGGAAACGTGTGTGTGTGTGTGTGTGTGTGTGTGTGTGTGTGTGTGTGTGTGTGTGTGTGTGTGTGTGTGTGTGTGTGTGTGTGTGTGTGTGTGTGTGTGTGTGTGTGTGTGTGTGCCTGATTTCTTGAGAGTCTAATAACTGTATCACGGTTCTATTCCTGTTATTTAATATTTCGATTGATGTTCTTGGAAATGTTTCGAATTAGTTACTTCTTGGAAAACAGCTGTCTTGGGTTTTTCTTTTCGAGAAGCTTTTCAAAATTAGCTTCTATATATTACTTCTTGGAAACGTATCGCTGTGCTCATGGAAATTAACTTTTGAATATGGGTCTTCGAGATCAGCTCTTGAAAATGCTACTTTTGCTACTAGTATCTATAACTTCTAGAAGTATGTGTGAAATAATGCTCTTAGATTTCGAAACTGGCCTTGAAGTAAATTAAATATCCTAAATCTAAAATTATGAAAATTGCCTCTTGTAATAACCTAACCATTAACTATAAAAATATCTTGCAAACTAGTATTGAAATATTAACTATTGAAAGTCATCTCTTGTGAATCAGCTGTTCTATTCTCCATTACCCAAAGAGCGAGTCGAGCATCGTGGCACCAGTGGTACACCAGACACGCTTGTGGAGACACCGATCACCCACACCGCGTTTTATTTTAATCAAGGGATATAGCAAGACGAGGAGGTGGGTTAGAGGAGAAGGTACAATCGTGGAAGAGGAAAGACAGGAGGAGTGTACAGTTGAATGGTGAAGATTCGTTAACTGTCCTGATGTACTGAAACTAAATTAACCCAACTGTATCTCTAGCCATCCCTACGCCACTCACCACAAACCACCACCATCAATACTTCACACTCCACGGCTCACGCTAGCACGCTCACCCCTGCTCTCACCCTCACCCTCACCCTCCGCGTCACCCCAACGCACATTATTCAGCGCGGCGCCTGCAGTCAATCTATTTTGCGGGGGAAACTTTCTGAACAGCATCACTCACAGGTATATTGCGTTTTGCCGCGAGTGGGATGTTTCACCTGCAACTTTACCTTTCACGCAGGTCACCGCTGAATACCTAGTAGTGCGGCGAACATCAAAGAAACGAGAACTGGAAATATTGCTGGTGGGAATTAGGTGAGGTGTTGGGGGGAGGGGAGAGAGAGAGAGAGAGAGAGAGAGAGAGAGAGAGAGAGAGAGAATGAATACAAACGTCTCTCTCTCTCTCTCTATCTATCTCTCTCTCTCACTTTCCTCATTATCAGTGGAGCCGCGGTAGGCGATTTATTGGTGGTTCTTAATTAACGCGCCACGGTTTTCATACTTAGGCTGAAGACTAAATGAAAAGATAGATAGAAAGATCGATAGGCACACAGATAGGTAGATAGATATAGATAGACAGATTGGTGGATAGCGGGCTTTTTTTTTGTTTTATGTGGATGCTTTTTATTTTCTTAGCTTTTTTGTTTTCTCAGCGGGCTTTTTTTGTTTTCTCAGCGGGCTTTTTTTGTTTTCTCAGCGGGCTTTTTTTGTTTTCTCAGCGGGCTTTTTTTGTTTTCTCAGCATACGTTTTTGTTTTAGCGGACTTTCTTGTTTACATATGCTTTTGCCCTTGAGCTGCTTCCTATACTGTAAAAAAACGATATAGAGGGAGCGGGACACAACTTATAACTGAGCCCATATTCGCTGATAGGCTCCACTCCCATACGAAAACTATGTACCCTCATCCCCAAATGCGAGTATGATAGTCTTATTTACATTATCGAATCCCTTCCCCCCCTCCCCCCCTCCCCGCAGCGAAGTAGACAGATCCGCAGCAGTGACCTTATTCTCGATGCCAGTCACGTATACTTCATCCCTGGCTCTCCATCACCAACAGCTTAGGTGCGAGAAAAAAAGAAAAAAAAACTGGAGTGGCGGCGGGGTCCCAGGCCTAACGTAATAAGTCTTGTGGGGAGAACAATGAGAGGAGGAATGAGAAGAAGAATGAGAGGTGGGGGACGGGTGAGGGAGGAAGACTGGGAGAATGGGGGAGGGGAGGAACAGGGAAAGGAGGAGAAGGAGGGAAAGGAGGGAGGAGAGGAAGAGAGAGAGGGAGCCTAATGGTTATGGGAGGAGGCGAGGAAACAAATCTATTTTCTGATGGGAACAGTTCCAAGAATAAGCCTGTGTGTGTGTGTGGTGTGTGTGTGTGTGTGTGTGTGTGTGTGTGTGTGTGTGTGTGTGTGTGTGTGTGTGTGTGTATGTGTAACTGTGTATGTAAGAGACAGGGAGACAGAGAGAGGTAGGGGAGGGAAAATCATATAAAGACTCCGCCACCAGAAGTCATGTCCTACCCCGGTGCTGTGAGGCGGGACTTGGCGGCGACCCGAGGGAGGGAGGGAGAGAGAAACGTGTCGTGCTGGAGGGGAAAAATATGAAGGAAGCGAAAATACACAAGAAACCTATCGCGTGTTGGTGCTTGACAGAAAAAGTGAGAGGAAAACAGAAAACAATAAGAAGAGTATATACTAGAAAGGGAGCTAAATAAAGAGAGAATAATGTAAATGCGAAAAGTTAGAGGTATGATAAAAGAAGGGAAGAAGAGGCAGAGAGAAATAAGGGTGTAAGGAAGAATAGATTTAAGAAAGGGAGAGAGACTTAAAAACGGGGTTGGAAGGTGTGTGTGTGTGTGTGTGTGTGTGTGTGTGTGTGTGTGTGTGTGTGTGTGTGTGTGTGTGCGCGCGCGTGCGTGAGTGCGTGCGTGCGTGCGCTCTCCTGGTGACAATAACGTCCCTTTAAACTTTCCTAAGCTTCCTGAGATCATTAAAAACTCCTTATCTCCTTATCTACCTGTGCTAATTAATAATTCAACACCTGGTCAGTTTATTCCCCTGCACTACCATCTTACTCCTCCAACACATCTATATAAGCATCCTAGCAGTTCGTCTTTCTACCTATCCAGATAATATCCACGTGTTCTTCCATCCTTACCTGAAATAACCACTCATGTTCTTTAGCGTACCTGTGCCAACCAATCAATACGTACCACCTGCTCTCCTTCCCTTATACATTGCACTTGTCGATCCACACTTGAGTTCATTTGCCTACCAATCTATTTACGCTATCTCTACCCCTTTCATCCCTGTTGCTTTCCTCTATATGCAAAGCGATACCGTTCAACTAAGTTTTTTATACCTCTCTGTTAACTCACACCCTCCTCGTAACTTCTGCTCGTTCGTCTTTCCCTTGCCTTGATCCACTCTTCCTCCGCATGGGACATTGACAAACATAGCTTTCACTCCTCCCCACACACGTACCCACCCTTACCCTCACCCCCTCACTCCCACACACACCTGTCTTCCGCCTCCCAATCAATCTGCTCGCCTTCCCTGAGCCGTTGTTTCCCTTCCTGGACCCACCTGCATGGCGAGGCGTTCCCAGAATATTCATCAAGTGGCGTGGTACGTGTTGCCTTCATCTTTCCTCTATGTCCGAGTATCTATTTCTCCTATTTTTTTTACTTTTGATTTTTCTGTCTGTCTATCTTTCTCTCTGCGTCGTCTTCTTATCCCTCTTCCATCTATCTGTCTTTCTGTTTGTGTATATCTTTTCTCTTCGCCCAGCTCTTTTTTACTTCTTCCTTATACTCTCTCTCTCTCTCTCTCTCTCTTCCCTTCTTCCCCTCTTTTCTTTCCCTTCTCTCTTTCCCTCACCCTCCTATTAGGGCGACTCACTTAGCACCTCCTGAAAAATAGAAAAGGGAGAGAGGGAAGGGAAGAAGCAGGAGTGAGGAAGGGAGAGAAAGGAGAAGGCGAGGGGAGGGAAGGGAGAGAATTAAGGCGAAAGAGGGGAGAAATTAAGCCATGTGGGGAGAGAATACTACGTGTGTGTATTTGTATGTTTGTGTGTATGTGTGTGTGTGTGTGTGTGTGTGTGTTTCATGTGTTACCTAATTCAAGTGTTTCTCATGAACTATTTCCTATCACGTTAAAACTTCATCTTTCACCTCCTCATTTGTGCTTCCCTCTTAATCTTATCCTTTCCTTCCTGCCTTCCTCCTCCTCCTCTTAATCATTCTCCTCTTATTCCTTCTCATCTCTCTTCTCCTCCCCCTTATCCTCATCCTAGCTCGACTATGCCTACTCTTCATCCAATATCTCCTCCTCCTCCTCCTCTTCTTTCTCCCACACCTCTTCTTCCTCCTCTGGGCAGGCAGCGAAGGCGTGTGGAATAGTTCGCATTACTAAGTGAGTAACCTCGTTATATGCAACAGGCTTTTCGTTCGCTACCCCCCCCCCTCTCTCCTCACCCTTCTCCTACTTTAACATCTTCCTCCTCTTCGGCCTCCTCCTGCTTAAAATCTTCCTCCTCCTTAACATCTTCCTCCTCTTCGTTCTCTTTCCTCTTCTTCCTTTTAGTATCTTTCTCCTTTTCGTTTTCTTTTCTCTTCCTCTCCTTTATAATTTCCTCCTTGCGCTCGTCACAATCCTCCTCCTCGTCCTCTTCCTCCACCTCATTTTGCAAGACTCATACTACGTTCTTTTCGCGTTGACTATCTTTCATTCACCACTTTATTTTCCTCTCATCATGACAAGTTCCTCAATCTTTGCCTTTCCTACACCACGATGACGCACATAACTATATCAAAGCATCCTGTTCTCTGTTTCCTCCCATTCCTTCCCTCACCCATGTCTATCGTCCCTTCCTTCCTTCCTTCCCTCCTTCCTTCATCATTCATTTAATATTTCATCCTCTCTCTTATTGCCCTCCTTCCCTTACCCCCAGTGTCCCCCTTCTTATCCTTCACTCTCACCTGCGGCACCAATTTTTTTCTCCCGTCGCTCCCTTCCTCTCTCTCTCTCTCTCTCTCTCTCTCTCTCTCTCTCTCTCCCGTTCGTTCACTCCTTCACCCTCCCTCGTTCTCTCCCCGTCCCTTGTTCATTCCTCCCTCCTTCTGACGTGCAATAATCATGGCTTAAGTGCCTCCCTCCCTACCTGCTAACTCATTAATGGCGCGGGAATGTGTCGGGCGCCAGGTGTGTGTGTGTGTGTGTGTGTGTGTGAGAGAGAGAGAGAGAGAGAGAGAGAGAGAGAGCAGGTATCGAAAGGTGTGGAATTGAGATGGAAGGTGTTAAAAGTCTCTCTCTCTCTCTCTCTCTCTCTCTCTCTCTCTCTCTCTCTCTCTCTCTCTCTAATAAAAATAGTTAAGTAAATACTCTGACGAAATTCTTCTTTAAACTTTTTTTTATATACGGGATGCAAAGACGGTTAAATTTGCGTCCACTATTTTATTTTTTTATTTTACACACGCACTGTTCTACGATGAGGAAATAAAAATATATACAAGAACACGTATTAATCTAGTGGTTATTTTGGCTTTCGTTGAGTAGCATCGAATTGTTCTTTATTTTATTTAGCACAGAAGACCAACCGATAGAAAAAAAGACGCCAGCAAACTCTCCTCCCACCATAGGAAGGCAGAGAAAAAGTCGGAGGGAAGACGAAAAAAAAGAAGACATTAGAAAGGTCTCATGAAAAAACAGGAAAAATACGACAAGATGACAGAAACAGAAAGTATTAGAAACGTTACAAGAGGAAACGAAAAAAATACCCAAAAAAGACAGAACAAGAAGACATGAGAATAGTCTGAAGAAAAGACAGAAAAAGTTCCGAAAGATGATAAAAAAATGAAAACATTATAAAAATTACAATAGACAGGAAAGGAAAAAAAGAAAAGTTACAAGACAAAAAAAAATCAAAAGAAAACAGAAGACATACGAAAGGTTACAAGAAGGCAGGAAAAAGGCAAAAGAAAAAAAAAACGAAATTATCCCCAAAAATTGAAGAAATTTTCCAAAAGAAGATCAAATAAAATCTTTAAATGAAAATAGAAAACGAAGGCAGGAAAGTAAGTGGGGCTACAGAAAAAGCGATCCGTGAACTTACTTAATGCGTCGTAAAACAAACCATTACCACGAGGAAAAACTGAGAAAGTAAGGAGGGACCAAAACAAAATCCCGTCCGTGAAATTAATTTAAAGCGAAGCAAAATAAACAATTAGCAAGAGAAAGAAAAAATAAGAGGGGGAAAGAGAAGAGAAAAAAAACAACAACCTCTTGTCCATGCACTTACGTTAAAGAGAAACAAAACAAACAATTAGCAAAAGAAGAAAATAAGTGGTGGACGAGAAAACAATTACCTGTCCTTTTACCTGCTTAAAAAAAGTAAGAAAAAACAATCGGCGAGTGTAAAAAAAGATAGAAAGTAGAAACGAAAAAAAAAAAAAGAATCTTGTCCGCTTAGTTGTTTGAAGAGAAGTCAAATAAACAACCAGGACGAGGAAAAGAGAACGTGAGTGGAAACAGGAAGAAAAGCTGTCAGTGGAGTGCTTAAAGAGACGTAAAAAGAAATTAGCAAGAGGGAAAGAGAAACACCTCGAGCCAGGAATGTTAATGAAAAAAGACGTGAAAGATAAGAAGGAAGAGGGAAGGGAAGAGAATAACGATGTGAAAGGATGGGAAAGAAAGGAAGGGGAAGAAAAGAGTTAAGAAGGGTAGGTTTGGCAAATGAAGGTAAGGGGAGGGACAGGGAATTGTTAGAAAGGGTAGATGTTGCAAGGGAAGGGAAGGGGAGGGGCAGGAGAGGGTTAGGAAGGGTAGGTGATGCAAGGGAAGGGAAGAGGAGGGACAGGAAATTGTTAGAAAGGGTAGGTATTGCAAGGGAAGGGAAGGGGAGGGACAGGAGAGGGTTAGAAAGGGTAGGTATTGCAAGGGAAGGGAAGGGGAGGGACAGTAACGGGTTAAAAAAGAATGTTAATACGATTTCAGTGCTTTGTCCTTAATACCCTCATCATCATCATCATCATCATCATCATCATCATCGTAATCATCATCATCTCACCTGCTCTTCCTGTCCGCGGTTCAGGTGTTCCTTAAAGTAGCGCGTCATGGTGATCCCTTAAAGTTACCTGCACACAAGTTGCCAAACGCTTAGATTCACTCACGTTTCATACTTATACATTTATACATTATGTGGAATTCATGGAGGCTTCAGAGCTGCGTCGACTAAGAAGAGACGGATTTCAGCGCTGTGGAAAAGTTACTAGACGATTACTTTCACTTTACGTTTCCTATTCAGGCGATACGCAACACCTACCCTTTCTAACCCTTTCCTGCCCCTCCTCTTCCCTTCCCTTGCAATACCTACCCTTCCTAATCCTAATCCGTATATAGCAAGGGGACTCGATCTAAACCAACCTTCTACTCAACATCTTATACCCTCTGGTACAGTAACATTATCATCCATCACATCTAACAATAACCAGGTATGAATTATAGTAGAGTGCAAAGAGACGGATATACGCACCGAGGCAGGGAGACTCAAATCAAACCAACCCTCCACCCCTAACATCTTCCAATTATCACGCAGCGAATCCAAGAAGAGCCAGATACCCACAGAGACGGAAATACGCACCGAGGCAAGGCGATTCAAACCAAACCGACCCTCCCTTGACACCCTCTCCCTTTGATGGTGACAGCGCCAGCAGGTAAAGGCAAGAACAGGTAATCTTCGCCTCGTCGCCGTGTGGCTGGAACACTCTAAAGGCCATTCACACGATCTCTACTGCGCCTTAATCGGTCTGTGGGCGTCGAGGTGGACCCAAACTGCCGTCCGGAGTGGATGTCATAATTCGTGGCGGATTACCCAGCGTGCGGATACCACGGGGGAGAGGGGGATAGGGAGGAGCCGGGAGAGGGAGAAGGGCACTGGTAGGAAGGGTTTGGAAGGGTAGGTATGGCAAAGGAAGTGAAGGATATGGACAGGAAAGGGTTAGGAAGAGTAGGCATGGCAAAGGAAAGGGACGGAAAGGGAAAGGAAAGGCAAGGACTGGGGAGGGTAGGTTTGTCAAAGGAAGAGAAGGGAGTTGGTAGGAAGGGTTTGCAAGGGTGGGTAAGGCAAAGAAAGTGAAGGATATGGACAGGAAAGGGTTAGGAAGAGTAGGCATGGCAAAGGAAGGGAAGGGAAAGGAAAGAAAAGGGCTGGGGAGGGTAGGTTTGTCAAAGGAAGAAAAGGGAAAGGGTAAGAAAGGGATGTAAAAGGTACGGAGAGATGGCGAGAAGCAGGAATAGATTAAGAAGTGAAAATAAGATAAGGTAAGATAAGATAAGGTAGGGTAAGGTAAAGTAAGGTAAGTTAGGTAAGGAGAGGTATGGTAGAATATGATAAGGTAAGACACGGGAAAATAAGGTAAGATAAGGTAAGGGGAGGGAAAGTAAGGCTAGGTGAGCTAAGGTAAGGTTCAGTAAGATAAGGAATGAGTGGAAGTCGCTCATACTGAAATTATTATGACTGGAATCATTTCACATTTTTATACAGGAAAGGGGCTGCTCCAAGGCAAAAAAAAAAAAGAAAGAAAGAAATAATACAAAACGTTAGGAAACAAAATATAGCCCACTAGGAAACAAAACAAAGCTCGCTGGGAAACAAAACACAGCCCGCTAGGAAATCTAAAAGCTAAAAAAAAAATAACGCTAGGAGACAAAAAATGCTGGGAAACCAACAAACAGAAAAAAAAACACTTGGAAATAAAAAATAAAAACTCGCTAGGAAACAAAAAATGGTAGAAAACAAATAAACAAAAAAATACCTCGCTTGGAAAAAAAAAAAAAAAAAAAAATCGCTAGGAAACAGGAAAAACAAAAACACTGGGAAATAGAAAATAGCGTTCGCAAAACAGAAAACTTTAACAAAAAACTGCTTGCCCCATCAAAGTACGTACCATTATATCGCGGAAATCAAATGAAGGAAAACCCAAACGCTGTCCAAGTATTTGCCGTCACCGCTTATTAAAGAAAAACAGAAGAAAATGTGGAGAATGAAAAACAAAAATCCGTATAAAGAACTGCATACATGAAACTAATAAATTCTTCCTCTTTTTTTTTTTTTTTCCATTTCAGGCCTTCGTGATCCTAAGGTGATCTATACCGCATCCTGTTCTGGCGCGGGTAAAGTGTCCAATCAATGGCTCTGACTCATGGCCACGCTACGCTACTTGTAATTCTAAGCGACGCCCAGAGTTTATGGATGACAGGCAGCGCACAGGTGATCTTCGGACCCCTCGAGTCATCCCTCAGCACCAAGATATAGAGAGAGAGGACCAGGTAGCTTCACGTGGGTGGGATGTTTGGTCACAGTGAATCTCTACTTGAGGGTTGATTAAGGAAGTGAGGTCAGCCGCTCAAGAGTTGCCTATACCAATTCATGTCCTAAACTGCTCTCTCTACTCTCTGCACTTCTTGGTATAGTCTTCCAAATATGTCGAGGCCGGTCTGGCGTAGGCTCCCGCGGGTCCTTTCCTCCCCTCTGCTCTGCCACACAGTCCAAACACCTATCTCTTCCTCTCATATGTAAACTATAGGTAACATATGAGAGGAAAAAATTGGTGTTGGGACTGTGTGGCAGAGCAGAGGGGAGAAATGGACCCGCGGGAGCCAACGCCAAAACGGACTCGACATTTTGGTTATAGTATAGTACTGTACGTTTTCTTTCTCTTCCCTTCCTCTCCACTATTTCCTGACGTCACTCAATCTGTGCGAGCTTGAGATGATGAAGTCGCCTAGATTACCTCTCTGTATCTTGCCTCAGCACTACTCAAACATAGGACCTCCACATGCAGTGCCTCAAACGCTTTTCACTTCCCTCGAGTAACAACTGCTCTCGATGCTCAGGAAAGTGACGTCAGATATCACTTAGCGTGCCGGGTGTTTGATCCCCGGGCAGGGTGTCGGATCCCCTCATGCTTCAAGCTCCGAATCTCATCAGCGAGACTCATTCCGTTTATTCCCTCGCAGCGGCGTCCCCATCAGTAGCCATGGCAACGGGAAAGCAAGCGAGAGAGAGAGAGAGAGAGAGAGAGAGAGAGAGAGAGAGATCCAACATCCAGTGAGGGGAGAAACTAGCATCCAATCAAAACAGGTGTGGCCCGGGGCGGCAGGTGTGATGTGGGACTTAGTGGAACGGGAGAAGGGAGGTGGAAGGGAAGGTGGAGAGGTGGAAGCATGGAAGTATGTCGAAGAGGGGAGAGATGGGGAGGGAAAGAAAATAGGTGAGAAAGAGAAAATGGAGGAGGAGGAGGGGAAGAGAGGAAAGAGGTGGAGGAAGGAGAGAGAGAGAGAGAGAGAGAGAGAGAGAGAGAGAGAGAGAGAGAGAGAGAGAGAGAGAGAGAGAGAGAGAGAGAGAGAGAGAGAGAGAGAGAGAGAGAGAGAGAGAGAGAGAGAGAGAGAGAGAGAGAGAGAGAGAGAGAGAGAGAGAGAGAGAGAAATGGAGGGGGAGAGAGGGTGAAGGTGAGAGGAAGGAAGAAAGGAGAGGAGAAGTAGGAGGAAGAGTGAAGGGTATTGAGGGGTGAGAAGAGGAAAAGGGAAGGAGTAAGGGAAGAGTAAAGGGGAGAAAGGGAAACGAAGTGGAAGAAATAAGAAAAAAGGAAAGGAGACAAGAGTAAGTGGAGGAAGGACGAAGGAAGGGAGACGCAAGGGAATCGGAGGGGAAAGAGATATGTGTCAAGAGGAGGAGGAGGTGGAGAAGGAAGGAAGGAAGGAAGGGAGGAACGAGGCAAGGAAAATCAGCTCAATCTTTTCACAGCACTCTGGTTTACGGCAACACCAGGTAAATGGCAGGTCAGGGAAGCGTAAATATTCAATAGGGGGAAAGCGTCGGAAAAAAAAGATGCCCTGTGACGGTGTGAATATATCTGTGAGTGTACGAGTTTACGTGGAAAATACCAACAAAGAAATAAGCCGCGTCGAGTGTACCCATTGCGTGTGTGTGCGTGTGCGTGTGTGCGTGCGTGCTATACATACATACATAGACAGGTTGATATAGATAATTGCATAGAAAGGTGGACAGGCATCTAGATAGACAACTGGACATCATGAAATGGGAGAAATAGTAATACAATGACTTCAGCGCCGGTGTGTGTGTGTGTGTGTGTGTGTGTGTGTGTGTGTGTGTGTGTGTGTGTGTCATCAGCCCTCCATTCATCCTCCTCCTTCCCTTCATCTCCCCATTTCTCCCATCGCCCCTCTTATTCCTCCATCCCTTTCCTCCCCTCTCTCCCTATCTCCTCTCCACTGCTTCTCCCCTCGTGTGTGTGTGTGTGTGTGTGTGTGTGTGTGTCAATACATAACCTGTATGAAAAAGTGCGTTTGTGCCTTTAATCCATCGACAGCGTAAATAATTAACAAAACAAAGAAATCAACATGAACGACAATGAGCGCGGTTTATGTATACGCGTAACGGGGAACGAGGAAATATTACGTCATTTTTACAAGACTTTATGCGCGGACTGCGTGGCGCGAATATTTGAGAGGGGGAGGAGGAAAAATATAATGGCCGCGTTGAGAATTGTGTGTGCGCGTGGAAATGAGAAAATTATCTGCATGAAATGTGCGACTGTGTTTATGCGTAGTTATACCAGTTTGTGTGAATATTTTATAGAAACACGGGGAGGAGAATAAATGGCAGAGAGGGTACGTTTTTTTGTGTGTGCGTGAGAATAAGCTACAGAGATTTTACTCATATTTACATTAAGTTTGTTTAACCCCTTGCCTGCGGATTTCCTACAAGAAGGCATTACCAAGCTACATGCAGGAATGGAATAAAAAGTGACTGCTACAAATCGATGAAGAAAAATGTAAAGTCCTGCACCTTGGGAGGGGATATCCAGCATACCAATACCATATGGGAAACACTCCACTATCCACCGCAGAGGCAGAGAGGGAGTGTATGCTACCAGGCTACCAGTGAAAGCCAAATCCATGCCAATCGCAGCAGACGGGTTAAAATAATAGATTAAGGGAGAGGAGGCCCAGACAATATTTTTATACCCAGACTCAATACAGCCGCGAACAACATATACAAATGACGGGGCGAGAAAGCCAATCGAAGCTCAGGTGTCTGCAGGTCAGGAACTTTCTAGTCTAGACCGAACTCAGATGGGACCCGAAACTTCACGGATTCGGCTTGCATGTAACACGGCCCCATGCCTACCTGTCTTCTTTCGTCGCCTTTACATGCATATAGCCCTGTATTTTCAACCGTTTTCGGCTCTCTCAACTACTGTTTCCAAAGGGCACAAAGAAAATAAATCGATCTCTCTTTAGTGTTTTTTTTACGTTCATAGTGCTGAATCCTGGTCAGACTATCACTAGGGTCATAAAACCACTCATGGACATTTCAAGACACTTCAAGGGCATAAGATAATAGAGATAATGAACACGAAACACTATACAAGAAATTCCGTTGTCATTTTCTCTTCGGTTTGGGAGTTTACAAACCCGTTAAGAGGAAGTGTGGAACTGGACCTTTACGTGGACATCAGATCAACAAAACTAAAGGAATAGAAGCGTAATGAAGGTAAGGTCGCTCAGAACTGCACACACACACACACACACACACACACACACACACACACACACACATCCTTCGTCGTCTAATTACTGAAGATGCGCCAGGAATATTAGCAGAAGACGCGGCCCCAAAAATCGGGTTCAGACCAAGACCAATTTTCTTGAGTTGGGCAGCCATTCTTGACAGCTCCCTATTTCTTTCTCCTCCTCCTCCTCCTCCTCCTCCTCCTCCTCCTCCTCCTCCTCCTTCTCCTCCTTCTTGGCTCTTTCATCCTCCTGCTCCTCTTCATCCATTTCTTCGCACTGTTCTCGTTCCTTTCTACTTAATATTTTCCTCTTCTTCGGTTACTGTTTTCCTTTTTTCCTCTTCGATTTCTTTTTCTTCCTCCTTCTGATTTTATTGTTCCATCGTCGTCGTCTTTTTCTCCTCCTCCTCCTCCTTCGTGCTGGTTGTCTGGCCGCAAAAGACCTGTGTTTGGGGGCGTGATGGGAACAGGATGCCATTACAGAATCAGCGATGACCGTAATCTCGTGCCTAATGGCCGAGACGGGGAGGCGCCGGCGATAACGAGGATCAGAAATGTCTTCCGAAGTAACAGTTGGTTTTACGACCGCGCGACGCCACGCGAAGCCACACCACACCACACTTATTGTCTGCTGCTGCCATCTTGCTTGTTAAACTTCTTGGTGCTAATCTTTTCTTCTCCTCTGCATGGGTAAGCTCCGCTCCTTTATGACTGGTTACGTTGTCTGCTAATCTCTGGGCGTACGTGAAGTTCTCATTCTCAACCTGTCTAGCATGTTGGACCGAGTATCTGTCCTGTCGTCTTGGCTGTCAAACTTCTTGGTGCTAATCTTTTCTTCTCCTCTGCATGGGTAAGCTCCGCTCCTTTATGACTGGTTATGTTGTCTGCTAATCTCTGGGCGTACGTCAAGTTCTCATTCTCAACCCGTCTAGCGTGTTGGACCGTGTATCTGTCCTGTCGTCTTGGCTGTTAAACTTCTTGGGCGTACGTCAAGTTCTCATTCTCAACCCGTCTAGCGTGTTGGACCGTGTATCTGTCCTGTCGTCTTGGCTGTTAAACTTCTTGGTGCCAAAGTTTCGTTCTCCGCTGGCTAAGCTCTGCACATTTACGACTTGTCTATGTCCATGCTAGTCTTTATGCTAGTCCATATTCCCAACCTGTTAAAAGCATGTAGAACCGTATATATCTGTCTTCTGCTGTCATCTTGCATGTTAAACTTCTTGAAGGTAGTTTCGTTCTCCTCCAGGTATACGCTCAGCGCCGTTATGACTTGTCCCCCCCGTTCACACTACGCCGATTATGGGCCACGACAACCCAGCGACTTTTGGGTCCCCTTTACACTGTGTCGAATCAGTATCCGGCGATTGTTTCTACACCTCTTTCCGATCATGTGCGACCCTTTCACATCAATCTTTCACACTCAAGACCTCGTATACCCCGAGTCACTGGGTTGTCGTGGCCCAGAGTCGGCTAATCTGTGAGCCAGCGTCTATTCCATGTTCTCAATTTGTCTAGCATGTTGGACCATGTATCTAACTGCCTGCATCTGCTACTGAAATGAAATATGTACACTGGCCTCGTTCCTCTATATATTATTACTCGTAGTGCCTTGTCTCATGCATTTCTCGTGTTTTCTCGCGTTTCTTTGTCTTTTGGATTGCTCTCGTTGTCCTCCGGTTCACATTCCATTTCTCAGCACCCAGCCTGTTAAATATACCCCGGTGCATCTATTCTCATCCTGCTGGAAAAACTGGCCTGCCTCTCTCTTTTTCTCCCCTTCCATACCGTTCTTCCTGCTCATCTACTTTCCACTTTTTCCTTTCTTCCACCCTGCCTTCCTTCCTTCCTACCCTTCTGCTTGTCTTCCGATTTTCCTTCTTTCCTCTTTTCTCCAAATCTGTCACTATTCTTTTTTTAATATTCCTTTCATCCTTCTTCCTTTCCTTTCTTCTTTCCTAACTTCCTCCTTTCCTTTCTTCCTCCCTACGTTCCTTCCTTCCATTCTTCCTTCTTTCCTTCCTTCCTTCCTTCCTTCCATTCTTCCTTCTTTCCTTCTTCTCTTCTTCCTTTCCTTCCTTCTTTCCTCTCTTCCGCTTCTCCTTTCTTCCTCCTTCCCTTCCTTCCTTCTTTCCTTCTTCTTTTCCTTCCTTGTTTCCTCTCTTCCTCTTTTCCTTTCTTCCTCCTTCCCTTCCTTTCTTTCTTTCCTTCCTTGTTTCCTCTCTTCCTCTTTTCCTTTCTTCCTCCCTCTCTTCCTTCCTTCCATTCTTCCTTCTTTCCTCCCTTCCTTCCTTCCATTCTTCCCTCCTTCTTTCCTTCCTTCCTTCTTTCCGTCCTTCCTTCCTTACTTCCTTCCGCCCTCCCCCCTTTCTTCCTTCCTTCCTTCCTTTCTTTCTTCCCACAGCACTCGAATTTTCACGGATATTCCTACTCGCACTAAACCATTATTTGTTTCAGCATGAATATCCAATCTTTTTCCTTCGGGCATTTTAAAAGCTCGTTAGTGAAGCATTTTTTCCGATGATAAAATATTTCATTAGTGATTTCATAAATGTCAGAACAATTAAGGATTTTTATACATTTCACATTTTTTTCTCTCTTTGCAGATTATTCATTTTACTGTTTAAACTGACAAATTACCTGCCTAAATGTCTATCTGGCTTTCTTTATTTATCTTTCTTCTTTTTTTTTTTTCTTTTTTTTCTTTCTTTCTCTTCCTTTCTTTCATTCTCTATCCTTTTCCTTTCTCTTCCTTTTCTTTATTTCTCTTTCCCTTTTTTCTTTCTCTTCTTCCCTTTTCTTTCTTCCTTTTCTTTCTTTACTTTCTTTTTCTTTCTTTCTTATTATTTCTTTTATTTTTCATACTTTCCTCCTTCCTTCCTTCCTATAGGACTCAAACTTTCATAGATTTCCCTACTCGTGCTAAATTATTATCTATTACAGCGTGTATATTCAGTTATTTTCATCTTCAGGTATTTCAAAAGCTCGTTAGTTAAACATTTTCCGATGATAAAACCTTCCAATAGTGATTTGACAGTTGTGAGAGCAATAACATTTTCTATTCGTTTCACAAATACTCTTTTCCTCTCTCTCTCAGCGGACCATTAACTGTTTAAACTGACAAATTACCTGCCTAGTTACCTGGCTGCCTACCTGTGCAAGCCAGAGGTGGGCAAGTGTGGTACTTAGTGCGGTAGTGCGGTAGTACCACATCACACAAAAAAGTACAGCACTACCGCACTACCGCAAAATTTCTGAAAATACCGCACTACCGCGGACCGTACTAAGCTATAAAACATAACAACAACAAAATCATAAAACAACAAAAAAAACGGTGCTGTGTGAACAGAACGTTTATCCCCAGACTTCATTCCTAAGTGAGCCATCACGAAGTAGCCAAATCCGTGTAAACCTGCGCATTTCCTGTCCTGTAAATCAAACCACCTTGGCCAAACATTTTGTAGAAGTAACAAACGAGTCTTTTAACGAGCGGCTGGGTTTCCACGCCATGCACCCGAACATTATCATTATAACTTACAGCCCATCCCTAAATTACCGGAAAATATAATGAGCCTATTAATCACATGGACCTAACAGCTGAGCGTAGTATATAGGCTACACGATGGTTACACACACACACACACACACACACACACACACACACACAAACAAACAAATATATACACACACAAAGCTGGTCCAAGAAAAGAGTGGGTGCCGTTACTACAGGAAGCTCAACCAGATATTTCATTCATAAAGGTCTGGTGTGAGTTTGCGAATTCGTCAGAGAATCCCCACCACCACCAACACCACCATCATCATCATCATCATCATCATCATCATCATCATCATCATCATCATCATCATCAAAGTCATCGTCCCTCGTCCAGGCATATAAGGGAACTAGGAGAAATAATAAAAGTGAGAGAGAGGAAAGAAAGAAAGAAAAATGAATGAAAGAAAGAATAAAGGAAAAAAAGAAAGGAAGGAAAGAAAGAAGAGCTGTATATGCTAAAACAACAACACTTAAGTTTATTTTGCCTGGAAGCGAGAAATCCCACATCGCTCCTCTAATTTCACGGTCGCTGAGCAAGCAATCTGCCTCCAGTGAGATAGTAAGTCAGTCACTTAGTCAGTCAGTGAAGGTAATTCAGCCACTTACCCTGCCAGCCAGGAAGTCATCCAGTCAGCCAGCAAGTCACCAAGTCAGTCAGTAAACCAGTCAGTCAATCAGCCAGTCAGCTATGTCAGTCATCAAGTCAGTGAGGTAACCAGTCAATCGCTTACTCACTCACACAGTCTGTTATCATGTCAGGTCAGTTAACCAGTCAGCCAGGCAGTCACTCAATCGGTCACCAAGTTGGTCAGTCAGTTAATCAGTCAGTCAACCAGCCAGTCAGTCAGCCAGTCAGTGATTCAATCTGTCAGTCAGTCATTCAGTTAAGTTGTCGGAAAGCTAGACTAACATTCAGGTAGCCAGTCATTCACCTACTAAATCAGTCAGTTAGTCAGTCAGCTAGTAAGTCAAGTAGCCAGTCAATCAGTGCTGGGAGCCCCTTGGAACAACGGCTTCAGATTAAGACTGCAACTTGATATACAGAAGAGGATCAGGATCAGACTTCAGCCGGAAATCCAATACTGCACTAAGTCTTAACACGGGTGCACTCGACGCTGGGGCTGCGAACCCTTCAACACAGATAAGAACAAAGCAAGAAAAGAGAAACTAAAGAAGCACTTATACAGAAATGGCGCGACAGTAAATTTCAATGACAAGGAGTTACTAGCGGATTGCATGAAGAAGTCTTGAGAAATTATAATTGATGTCACTTAGTCAGAACGATTTAAGCACCGGCATGAACAAAAGACTCGAGAAAAACAACGATGGCAAAGTGAAAGAAGAGTCTAAAAATATTGGAATATACATAAATATTATACATGCATACATTAAAATATATCCGTACATGTATACACAAATCGAACTTACTAGTCTCTCTCTCTCTCTCTCTCTCTCTCTCTCTCTCTCTCTCTCTCTCTCTCTCTCTCTCTCTCTCTCTCTCTCTCTCTCTCTCTCTCTCTCTCTCTCTCTCTCTCTCTCTCAGGTTTACCACAGAAGCTATATTTACAGTTTCCTTGGTAACATCTCTAACACAAGAGTCAACATTCCCATGAGTAACTGTTTCTACCTCACCGACTCCGACTTTCCAGGCGCCGCAAAGTACGACTCATTTACCAAGGGCCGAATTCATCAAGCCACTTAGAGACCTGTCCTAGATAAGTCTTCCTGTAACTCCATCCACTATGAACGCTCTTGATATGTAGGCGGCTCCGATGGCAATTGATGAAGTGACGATCTGGCCAGCACTTCATTCATTGTCATCGGAGTCGCCTAAACACCAGGAGCGTTCGTAGTGGACAGATTTACCAGAAGACTTTCCAGCGACAGGTCTTGTACGTGGCTTGATGAATCCGGCCCCAATTCTGCGAACCCTCGAATTAAATTTTACTTTTTTCTCTATCGACCGTACAAGCGGAGCGGTCCCGCGGCATCAGACAGCATGGCTAAGTAGGAAGGCATATATGCATAACTTTCATTGAAACCATTAAACATTTACGATGTTGGTGTACGTAAACTGCAACTTTGCCTACCGCGAGTTTTGTGCAGTTTTGAAACTCATGTAATTACTACGTTCAAATAGCGCGAAACGAGAAAATGACTACCGCTGCCGCTGTCTACGTGAAGAGCCTGACACTCGTATGTATAGTACAATGTGTGGGTGCAATTTTTCTCCCTCACACAGCGATTGTTCACACTTTATTCATCGAAGGAAATGAAATGAATGAAATTATTGAAATGAAAGCAAACAGCGAAATTTCCATGCAGCCGTGAGAGTAATCGATTTTCTGATAGGCATCTCCGGTGAGGTTCGCCCTTCCTCTTCATTCTTGTCGGAGATACCATCGTGCACTCTCCTCTCGCAGTTCCGGAATCAAAACGTTTTATATATTTCTTATTTATTCATGACAAATAATTGTTTGGATCCGTTAAAATCAAGGCACAATATAAAATCTACTCCTCTTTTCCCCATATCCTCCCCATCCTACCCTATTTGCATTTACCTGTCAATTTCTTTCCCATTTCCAAATTTACCTTTTCTTGTGAACTACCTTTACTACTACTACTACTGTTACAACTACTGCCACTACTACTACTACTACTATATATGACGTTCATTTCATTTTTTGTAAAATTTTAAATGCTGTTTCGTCGCTTCACTGCTATAAAAAAAAAGTCGAATACAGAACACGTTCGTAGGTAGGTATATAATATAATTTTGCCTACAGCAGTGGTGTGTATCCTGTTGCCGTGATGTTATACGGACACTTATAATTATACATTAATCACACATTAATTAACACGATTTTGTTTAGCGATTAAAAAATGCAAGGGGATACATTGATGTGTAGATGCTGAGACGGAAGGCCCCCCTAAGACAGAGTCCAGATGTGTGTAGTGCAGGAGGGGGGGCAGAATAGGAATAATGTAGTAGTCAGTAGTCAGTCAGGGAGTTTGCCTGGCACTCCCTCCTGGCTGATCTTTCTCTTCTGTCTATTTCTTTTATTTTTTTTCTTTCTTTTCTTTTTTGTTGTACTGTTGCTTTTGTTTCTTCCGTGTGTTCATTTTCAAATAATTTTTTTCCAATGGTGTCATCCTCTTCTTCCACGCAAGGCTGAATATATGATTGACGAAACGCTTGGTCCGGGTCTTGGCAACGGTTTGGGAGCAGCTTAACCTAGCTTATGTTAACTAAAGGCCGTATTCTTAAATATTTCGACGCCCAAGCACACATATTTGACAAGGCTTTCGTAGGAGTTTGGGGCTTTTCCGAGGGTAGTTTAATGACCCTGGTGGTAGTGTGATCTTCTGCTGTATCAAGTACCTAAAAAAACAATCATTAGAATCTGACCTATCTCCATTTTGGCCTTTGGAAATAGTTGATGTGAGACGCGGCAGCTTCTGAAAATACCAACCTTATTCCCAAATCAAAACCAAGGCTAGAACCAAGCATTCCGTCCTTCATTGTATCCATTTTAGCACTCACAGCAAATTAAGACATGTGGAGAGCTGAGAGCGATATGGGGAGAGCAGCGGGGAGAAGACATGAGGGTTTTCTGCTGCCGTTTCCTCCTCCTTTTTTCGCCCCTCGGCCAAAGAGTATAATGTTTTGTCTCCAGGCATTAAAGGTGTATAGAGTTCAGAGCAGCGTTGCCAAATTGTCGTACTCTGAACATTGCATTTATCATGATTAGGCTTCAAAACTGTCGTAATCACACAAATAACGACAGAAAATTAAAAGTTGTCGTTAAAACTTAAATATTGACAGTTTCATTCTTTTTTTTGTTAGAGTTATCGGGCAGAAACTATGAAAATGCGATGCGCTGAGTACGATAATTATAATTTGGCAACGCTGGTTCAGAGCTAAGGGAGAGCTTCACGTTGCCTCTCCCCCCTATGTTCCGTCTCCTTCTGGCCCCTAAGCTTTAACAGTTGGATTTTTGTTCCCAGCCATTGCGGATAAAGTTGAGACCGAATAGTGAGCTTGGCATTTCCTCGAGCCATTATTCCGTTTTTTTTTTTTTTTTTTGAGCCATTAAAAGCTGTTAGTGGATAGTATACCTTACCCAAAGCAAGAATGTGGTGTCAGGTTAGATCAGGCTTTTTTAATTTTCCTCTTCAGTCATTTTTTCGTCTTCATTCCTGACAACCAAGTGCTTCCATACTCCTCTTGTTCTATTTCCAAGCATACCTCTTCTTGCATATATCCACCTTCTACCTCCATTCCCTTTCTCTTCCTCTCCTTCCTCCTTTTTCCCCTCCATTTCCTTCTCCTCCTTTTTCTTTTCTCTTCTTTTTCTTCTCCTCCTTCTCCTTTTTCTTTTTCATCATCCTCATACTCATCATCCCTCTCCGCCTTCTCCTCCTCCTCCTCCTCCTCCTCCTCCTCCTATTCCTCCTCCTATTCCTCCTCCTCCTCCTCCTATTACGTCCCATCTTCCGTGACTGCTACTTTACACGCGAAAATCTCCTTACCGCCAACGAAATCCTTTGAAGATACTAATGGGACCGAAAACTCCGTGACGGCCCGCCACTAGCGTTTCTTCGGGGCCCTCCAGCGAGTCCGTCTGGCGGTAAACACGAGAAGAAGCAAATTGAAGTGACTCACCGCCAATAAATTACTAGTGTGACTTGTCCTTCGTTACGGCTCACCGGAAAAACAATGTCTCTCTTCGCTAAATTAATCCCGATTCGTCTTTTCTTATCGATTCCTGTCTAAACATAGGGAGGTCACAAGAAGATTAAGGAAATTGAAGTGACTCGCAGGGAATTACTAATGTGATCTGTCCTTCGTTAAGACTTCAGAAAAAAAAATTCTTCGACAAAATGATCCTGATTCGTCTCTCTTACCGATTTCTGTCCAATCAAAAAGGAAGTTGAAGTTTATCAGCGTTACAAATCAAATAAAAAATAGAAAAGGAACGGTGATGATGATGATGATGATGATGATGATGATGATAAGAGGTAACAGGGGAGGAAAAAAAAATAATAGAACGTGAAAGAAACGGAAAAGGGAGAAACAGGAAAAGGAGAATCTTGAAGAAGAGAGAGAGAGAGAGAGAGAGAGAGAGAGAGAGAGAGAGAGCGGTGGGCGAGAACAAAAGGTCAAGGAGGTGGATATGCAGGCCCTTGAACACCCACCAAGGCGAGCACTCTTATAACACCTCGAGTGACATTTCTGTACCCTCTTAAACCCCGCTCTTCGCATCTCTCATAACGTCCAGCTCGTCTGAGTTAACACAAGAGATGAAGAGATTGAACACGCATAGTCAAACATGAGGAAGGGTTTATAGAAGTGCTACAGGCAGAACGAGGCTTGAAAGTAACGAAACAGAGACAAAAAGGAAAGTTTCGTTTAATCGCGCAACATCTGTGGTCATATGCCGGAACAAAGCGACAGAGTGAGAGAAGAACGTCCTCTATAGTCTCCAGTGACGCGGTAAGGCTTGGGAAGGTTGCCGAGAGAGAAAGGAGTTGCAGGGTGAGGCTCATGTCCACCTATAGAGCCGATTTCACAATCCAACATAGTGTCTCCGTAACAGCCCGAACCAAACTGTAGAATCACATACAATCCAAAATGGTGAAATCTTCGATGCCACACCAAATACACAAGACTTTTCCTGTATAGTTTCATCAAATTTGTGAACTTAAATATAAACACCAGACACTATACAAGGAAATTTCGAAGGCTCTGGTATTGGTTTGGGAGCTTACTAACCCATCATGGGGAACTGTGAAACTGGCCCAGAGTCTTCCCAATATGTCAAGGCCGGTCTGGCGTAGGCTCCCGCGGGTCCTTTCCTCCCCTCTGCTCTGCCACACAGTCCCAACACGTATCTCTTCCTCTCATATGTAAGCTATAGGTAACATATGAGAGGAAAAAATAGGTGTTGGGACTGTCTGGCAGAGCAAAGGGGAGAAATGGACCCGCGGGAGCCAACGCCCAAACGGACTTGACAATTTGGTTTCACTATAATAAGTCTATATATAAAACTTAGATGTCCACTAAGGGTGAGGCTCATGTCCACCTAAGTCTATAGAGCACTTACTTAGATGTCCACTTTGTACGTCACATCCGAGCGAAACAACACTGATAACGCCAACGCTTTTTTTTTTTTTTTTTTTTTTTACAGCAAAGGTGACAGCACAAGGGCACACGAAAAAAGGAAACAACAATAAAAAAATAAAAAAAGCCTGCTACTCGCTGCTCGTGTAAAGAATCCGAAGAGGTGGCCGAAAGAGCAGTCAATCACGTGTATGTTTTATTTTTTTTTAAGAGACGAGTGGCAACTTTGATTATATGTGTCTCGTCATGTGTAGTTACCACCCTTCCCTCGACACACCGGATGGCAGGGCAAACACTAACTAATGCTTCACTCAGATAAAGAATGATAACGACGCAACGTACTAATAATGATTGTATAGCTTTCCAGACTATCATATTTACTTCTCACCTGTTCTGGTCAGTCTTAACCCTCACCTCCAGAACCCGATGCAATAAAATTTAACAGCCTACTCGAAATAATTCTCAACTTCAATAAAAACAAATATGCAAATTACATAAAAGCTTAACAATAACACTTACTCTTCCTTTACAGCCTCATGGATATTCAGCTGTTACGTCCGGGGCTCTGAGTACCGCCACGAGGGTCACACCAATGGAGAAACGCGGTAACACGCTAAGAAACGCGGAAATATACAATAGGGAACGCAATAACACACCACAAGTAAATTAAAGCGTGTTACTTTCGTCCTGCAGAACCGTCACTGCAAGCCCTCCCTCAGGCCGGATGCTCCGAGGGTCGAGTCTTTCCGCACATATGTATAAGTTTAATATATAAGTTTTTATATCGCTTAAAGCTTTACGTTGAACAGGTTTGTAATTAGATCACTTAATCCCGTGTGATATTTTCGAATGTTCGCAATTACAATTTATCTGTTTAATTTGTCATAACAAAGAATTTTATACTTCAATGAGATAACAACTATGACTATTATCGGGACGGTTCGAACATACACCGACGAACTGTGCGAATGATGAACTCTCTATTCAGACTCGCTGCATCTCTGATAAAGAAAAAGTTGAGGATGTGACAGACGCTGGTGACCAATAACCGGCAGGCTACTTGAGCAACGGAGTGCTGGCGAGGCAGGAATCGGTGGGGCAAATGTATCTCCCCAGCCGGTTCTCGAGCCTGTTTCGAACTGTTCGGAGCGCTCCAGTCAGCGTTATTGAGCAGCAGCACCATTTTCTCTCTCTCTCTCTCTCTCTCTCTCTCTCTCTCTCTCTCTCTCTCTCTCTCTCTCTCTCTCTCTCTCTCCTAGCTATTAGTACTATTGTTATTATCATTTTCTAACAGGTGAACATATCAGTTACGCAACATCAGTCACATCTATTTCCCTAACACATCCACACGACGCAAATGACTGAGCTGTTTGTTTTTCACTCGTACCCACAAAGAGCAAATGGTGGAGCTGATAGCAAAAGGGAAATCTTATCTTGGAAATTGATTTACGTGCGCCATCAAACTTTGATATAATCTGATCATTAAAGTATTAACTGGCAACTTTCATCTCCGGTCGATGGCGAGTTGCAGCGTGTCTGATTTTTGTCCTTTTTCACTCCTCTCGATAATAAAAATACGATCTGAGTGCGTGGATAAGAGATAGATACATAGATAGATAGATAGTTAGATAGATAGATAGACAGATAGATAGATAGATAGATAGATAAGTGCAGTTGATGCGTAAACGATCAACCCCTTTAATTAAAAATCGCTGTGACTATTGCTTTGCCGCGACAGGAATGAGCCGAATATTCCCGACATACCTACGTAGAATGAGCTTTAATTTTCCTCAGGCCATTAAAATGTCTCACGAAGAGATTAAGGTCGGTATTACAAGGCACTTTCGTTTCTCACATCAGCTGATTATAGAGGTCAAAGAGGGGTCAGTCGGGTTCTAATGAGTGATTCTTGAGGTTCACGGTACAGAGGAAGGGTCACACTATCACCAGGGTCATACAACTAATCCTGGAAATGCCCACAACACCCACGAAAGCCTATTCAAATATGTGTTTTTAGGCGGCGAAATATCTTATAATGTGACCCTAAATCACTAAACAGGCAGCCTCGTTGTGAGCCATCAAGCTTTTTGTAACTTGTTCTTTCGCGTTTCTAGGTTCCTTCCACCTCTTCCTCCTATGTCGTTCCTGCGTTACGATGGTTCGGAAAAACTCTCGGGACCAAATCCTGGACGCGAGAGGAGACGAGCGTGTGCTGAGGCAGGGAAATGAGATTGTGACACACTGGGATGACGATTTTTATTCCTGTCTCCCCTGTCCTCAGCCCACGGAAAACGGCATGCGCACAGCAGAATGAGAGAGAGAGAGGGGAGGCAGATTTCCATATCGTTGAAGCGGTGATTCATGTGTCCCGTGAGATGAGATCAAGGAAATATGATAAGAGCGAGAAGACCTCGTTGAAAATTTGAAACTCTCTCTCTCTCTCTCTCTCTCTCCACTCAAAGCAAAGGAGAGCAACGCTATACAGGTAACACGGGAAAGGCTTCGAGGCTCCCAATGCAGAGTTTCCGCGTCACTGGGCATGTCTGAAAGGAGCCTCGTTGATCTGAGTTCGTCCTGGGCGCGATCCTTCCGGGTTAGAGTAGACGGTGAGTGTTGGTGAATGCTCTCTTAAAATGGATACAAGTAACATGAATAGAGGTAAAGTTGGGGGCATAAGTAGCATGAATAGGTACCCTTATTTTATTTTTTTGTCATATCTAATCCTGTGAGTGCACGAGTATTACGCTTCCTTGTGCTGAATGCTTTGAGTTAGTGAGAAAAGTGAGATATTACGGTACCTGATACGTGCATTCGAAAGAGAGACAGGAGATGGCCAGGTGCAATTAATTAGCGGGCTTTTTTTATATTTTTCTTTACGTCATTGAACTGTCTCCTTAGCTGTAAAAAAAAAAAAAAGGCCGTTAAAGTGAGCCGTTCGGATACGCTGTGTTCGCTATTTCGTAAGCAACAACATCCCGACTAGCACGTATTTAAAAAGGAAAAAAACAAAACTACCCTGGAAACTAATTGGTATGATGAATATAAATGAACTATTGTGAAAAAAGAGAGAGAAAGGTGATCAATCTTTTTTACATATGAAGAGGTTTAAAAATAAAAAGATGGGTACAGAGTGGAGAGAGGAAAAGTTGGAAGGTTTCGTTTAGTCGGCGCAACATCCGTGGTCATATGCCGGCATGGAGAGAGGAAGTGAGTGTCATAGATTAGGGAACAGTTTTTCTCCTCCCTTTTCCATAAGCTCTTCGGTGTCCTCTTCAAAGCTTATTCCTCATATCTTTTCTTTTCTCTACCTTTTCCTCCGTTCCCATCACCTCCTACATCTCTCCCATATCGTCATTTTCCTCTTTTACTCCTCCTTTTTCTTCTTTCTCATACTTCTCCATCTGTGATTATTGCGTCTCCTCCTCCTCCTAGACCTCCTCCTCCTCCTCCTCCTCCTCGTGACTTCCTGTTATAAGAGTCACGTCACTGAGAGACTTATGGGTCGTAATCCTCGGCCTCAGACGTCCCGCCGAAACACTGTCTCTCATAAACAATCTCCCGGGGCGTCCTGATGGGGGATGATGCGCCCAGATTACCGCCAAAGGTGCACGCAGGGAGAGGCCGCGGCGGCGAAGAGAGGCAATACTGTCATCATCTTCGGAGACAACACGACCAAAGGAGAGGCGCACGCAGAGGCCCGGAGTGAAAATCAAAGAGTATGTATGATAGTTGGTATATGTGGTGTCTAATAAAGTATACTAAAATGAATGAGTATGTATGAGAGTTGGTATATGTGGTGTTTAATAAAGCATAATAAAATGAATTGACGCCGCCTTTGTCAGTGCATAGTAATAATAAGACAAGAAATTACATATTATGAAAAGAAGGTATATATATAGTATTGGTAGTAGTACTAGTAGTAGTAGTAGTAGTAGCAGTAGTATTGGTGTTATTATTATTATTATTATTATTATTATTATTATTATTATTATTATTATTATTATTATTATTATTATTATTAGTCTTTTCTTCTTTTTATCATCATCATCATCATCATTACTGACACGGTAAAGAAAGAAATTCGTCTTTTTTTCCACTTTTTAGTCAGGCCATGAACAGAGAATTTTCTAACCCGGCGAGTGAGTGAGTGCGTGCGTGGGACTGCGTGACCTTTGCATCCAGAACCACAGATCAATAGTAACAACAAAAATCATCTCAGCAACAAATTTTCCAGCAGACGACGCTCGGCCGGTGCAGCCCATAAGCTCATTAAAGAACCAATTTGAAAGGCGACTGCGTTCCGAGATGAAGCAATGAGCGAGATTTTTGTACACGAATAGCGCACCACTAGCCTTAAATGGCCTACAAGTTCCCTATTTGCTTCAGAAACTCGCTCTATTAGCAGCGCAAACTTGTGAAATTGATACTGTAGCACACACAGACGACCGCCACCTGACTATACCATGCAGACGACAACTACTGGGGACAAGAGTATAATTAGTAGTAGCAGTAGTAGTAGTAGTAGTAGTAGTAGTAGTAGTAGTAGTAGTAGTAGTAGTGGTGGTGGTGGTGGTAACAGTAGTAGTAGTGGTAATTGTGGTAGTAGAAGCGAATGAATTGATAAACAAATAAATGTATGCAAGGAATTAAGTTGACAAATAATTAACAAATAAGCGAACGAGTCACTAAATATTTACAACGGATGATTCGGAAATAAACAAACAAGTCTCTGATGCAGTGATGGACAACACTTACCACAACAGATAAATAAATAAACAAACAACAATACAAGGGAACAATACACAGCGATCACCGAGTCTTGTAACCGCAGCGGAAGTGCACGGAAAGGGGAACATGTCTGCCGCGAATCTTTTACATTCCGGTCGAGCAACAACGCAACAAAAACGTCACGATATCTTTTTCACCATCGACGTGTTCAGCTCGAGGCCGGGTTTTGCCATCAGCACCCATCCTTTTGCTTTCATTGTCCCTCTCGATTTTTTCCGCTATTTTTCCCTTCGTCTCTTTTTTTTTTTTTATCCAGCCGAGGGAAAGGCCCGCACTAACAATGTATACCAAGCTTGAACCAGAGCTTGTGTGGGAGGGATTAAAACTATCTCGACTCTGAGGTGGTTTATCTTTTTCTGTGTGTGTGGAATCGGTGGTAATGTGCATTATTTTAAGGTTTGTATATAACTTTTTGAGGTGGTTTATCTTGTTCTGTGTGTGGAATCGGTGGCAATGTGCACTCTTTTAAGGTTTGTATATAACTTTTTGAGGTGGTTTATCTTGTTCTGTGTGTGGAATCGGTGGTAATGTGCATTCTTTTAAGGTTTGTATATTACTTTTCAGCCTAAAGGAACATCTACGTAATTTTAAAAGGTTCTTTTAAGGTTTGTATATTACTTTTCAGCCTAAAGGAACATCTACGTAATTTTAAAAGGCTATTATGTGTCGCGCTAATCGTGAAATCGGTGGCAATGTGCATTCTTTTTAGGTTTTTATATAACTTTTCGGCCTAAAGGAACATCTACGTAATTTTAAAAGGCTATTACGTCTGGCGCTAATCCACTTGACATGTGCGTAGAAAGCAACTATGGATATGCTTTTTTTTTTTTCGTACGATTCATATTCAATTCGCGGAACTGGATACACCAAAGTCAATGTTTTAGATTTTTTATATATATATTAATGGAGACATTCCAAAAGCTGTTAAATGAACGATGGCCAAAATATCTTGTTTAATTCATTCATCCAACTTTTTTCAATCGTACAGAAAGATTTTGACTTTATTATGTTTTAGCGCAGACCAGTTTATATGTTTTATTCTTCCAAACAGTGAGCCGCACAATTTTTTCTTCCAGTTTCATCTTTTAACCCGGTAGCTGCAGGGGTCATGTTTCTTAGGTTAGGTTAGGTTAGGTTAGGTTAGGTTAAAGGCCCCGCTAAGTAAAATAATGAGAAAGAATCATCACTCACGCAAACCATTTCATGATATATATTAACGCATGTGTGATCAGTTTATGCATCATCTATTTTGGGAGGTTTATATCATGGCAGAAATTTGGCCCATCGCTGCTACACGGTAAAGCCACAAATTTGGCCCATCGCTGGTACACGGTAAAGCCACAAATTTGGCCCATCGCTGGTACACGGTAAAGCCACAAATTTGGCCCATCGCTGGTACACGGTAAAGCCACAAATTTGGCCCATCGCTGGTACACGGTAAAGCCACAAATTTGGCCCATCGCTGGTACACGGTAAAGCCACAAATTTGGCCCATCGCTGGTACACGGTAAAGCCACAAATTTGGCCCATCGCTGCTACCGGGTTAATCCGAGGAAACCATCAACACGACCCTCCAAGCAACACAACGCACACTCGACTCCATAAATATTTTCCTTCCCCACGTAAACTCTGGATCACATTTCTTAAGCTTATTACTCACAGACTCAATACTCGGCTCCCCATCTGGCTTGCTTTACACCCCCACACCCCCAAGCACACACACACACACACACACACACACACACACACACACACACACACGGTCGTTCAGGCTCCTTCAGGCCGTACAATAACACCTCTTCAGGCACACACAAACACGACACACGTATGTACAAACACTTCACGCTCTCCCCTCATCACCCCACCTGAAGCACCTTGCAGCACAGACACACACACACACACACTCACTCACTCAATCACTCTCACTCTCACTCTCTCTCTCTCTCTCTCTCTCTCTCTCTCTCTCTCTCTCTCTCTCTCTCTCTCTCTCTCTCTCTCTCTCTGTTTTTCTTTCTTATTTTGTGTTTGCTTTCCTTACTTCCTTTATTAGCATCTCCTTCCTTATCTACCTTCTTTCAAACGTTCTCTCTTACTTCCTTTATTTTTTTCCTTTCCAGTTTCTACTCTCCACTTCCCTCTTTCTGACACTCCCTCCATCTCTCTCTCTCTCTCTCCCTCTCGTCTTGCCTCTCTCTCCCTCTCGTCTTGCCTCTCTCTCCCTTGTCCTTCCTCCCTTTTCCTTCCTCCCTTCCATTCTCCTCCTCCTTCAAGTCCATCGGTTCTTCCAGCGCTAACATTCCCGCCTCATGATTGTCTCTCACTCCCCTTCCTGTTTCTATCCTTCCTCTCCTTGCTCATTCATCACCCTCCCTCCTCTTCCTTCCTCCTCGCTTTCCTGCATTTCTCCCATACGTTGACTCCCACTCTCTCTCTCTCCCCCCTCTTTCCTCTCTCCCACTGGTTATCTTTACTGCCTCTCTCCCTCTCTATTCCAAACTGTACTCTCCCTCCCTTCATTAATACCTCCACCCTGCCTCTCCTTGATCATTCCTCCCTTCCTCCCTCCCTCCCTTCCTGTCTTTCCTTCTCCCCTTCCTGCATTTCCCCCATTCGTTGACTTTCACTCTCTCTCCCCTCTTTCCTGTCTTCCTGGTTACTCTCCCTGCCTCCCTTCCTTCTCCCCTTCCTGCATCTCGCATCGTTGATTCCCCTTCCCCCTTCCTCCCTTCCTGCCTTCCTCCCTCCCTCCCTCGCTCCCTCACTGCTCCTTTCTCTTCCTCCCTCCCTTCCTCTTTCACGCATTCCTTGCATCTCTACACATCGTTGCCTCCCTCTCCATTTTTCTCCCTTCCTGACTCCCTCCATCCCTCCCTCCCTCATTGTTCCTTTCTCTCCACCCTTCCCTCCCCTCATTCCTACACTCACTCTCTGCATCTCTTCACTCTTTGCCTCCCTCTCCGCTTTCCTTCTTTCTTGATTTCCTTCCTTTCTCCCTCCCTCACTGTTCTTTTCTCTCCCTCTCTCCCTCTCTCCCTCACTCACTCATTGCTACTTTCCCTCCGTCCTTCCATCCCTCCCTCACTCTCTCTGCATCTCCACTCCACTTTCCTCCCTTCCCTCCATCACTGTTCCGTCCTCCCCCTCCCTCCTCCTCCTCCTCTTCTTCCTCGTCTCGCTCCCGGCAGCCTCCACTCAAAGGCCTCGGTCACGCCCACCAAGCATTGAGGTCAAGGTCACCACCAAACACTCGGACAACACACTCCCGGCGACGAGGAAGAATGAAGGATCCTCTCGAGCTCCTCTTCTTCCTCCATCTTCCCCTCTTCCTCCTCCTCCTCCTCCTCTGTTCTCTTTAGGGTTGCAGGACTACAAAAGGATAAGGAATAAAGAACAAAGACTCAAAAGAATAGGCAAGAAAAGTATATGAACTACGCATCTCCAGCCTCGTCCTTTCTGCTCTCCGCTTTTGATTTCTTTTAAAAATTCCGAGAAGTTAAAGGAAAAAAAAAGCAATTCGAGCTAAAGGAAAAATAATCGAAATGTCAGAGAAGAGGAGCAAATGCGGACGACCTTGATTTTTTTTTTTACTTCATCAGTAAAATTATGAAAAAATGAAAATACTCGAACATTTTTTTCTTCTTTCCTTCTTTCCTTTCCTACGAATATATTAAGGTCATGATCCATTGAGAGGTATAACTAATGAATAAATACAAGGAGGGAACTATTGAAGATGAGATCAGTAAGATAATGATAATGAAAATGATGTTAATGATGATGATGATAATAATAATAATAATAATAATAATAATAATAATAATAATAATAATAATAATAATAATAATAATAATAATAATAATAATAATAATAATAACAATAGTAAAAAAAGGTTTCAGAGAGTGTTCGCAGGTGTTTGAAGTCTATGTAAAGTTTGTAGAAAAAAAAAAAAGTCTGACTGAAGTTATGTATGAGAGAGAGAGAGAGAGAGAGAGAGAGAGCGTCGTAATCAGCCCTCGTAAGAAGTAAGAAGGGGACTTAGAGCGAGTGGACAAAAGAGAAAGAAAGGAGGAGAGGAGGAGGAAAAATGAGGAAGAGGAGGAGAGGAGGAGGAAGAGTGAAGAAGAGGAGGCGTCTTTCTAGGAAGTGAGCGGCTAAGTAGCTTGT
>NC_066511.1:23141921-23184421 GCF_024679095.1 Eriocheir sinensis
GGAGATAAAGAAGGGAAACAAACAGAGAGAGGGGAGGGAGAAAGATATACAAGACGATCAGTGGGGAAGGTGAAGAAGAAACAAGTAATGGAGAGAAAATATGCAGGGAAAGTAAAGAGAAAAAAAGCAGCGAAGGAAAGGAAAGACAGAGGAGGAGAGAAGAGAAAGAGAGGGCAGAGAGGGATACAAGGAGAGAAAAGATTGTAAGGGAAAGGAAAATGAGCAATGAAGAAAAGAAGAGAATAGGAGGAAAGAAGAGAATAGGAAGAAGACGTCAAAAGTGCTAAGAAGAAGAAGAAGAAGAAGAAGAAGAAGAAGAAGAAGAAGAAGGAAAAGGAAAAGAAGAGAGAGAGAGAGAGAGAGAGAGAGAGAGAGAGAGAGAGAGAGAGAGAGAGAGAGAGAGAGAGAGAGAGAGAGAGAGAGAGGGGCTGCGTGGAGGACCAGCTGGTGAGTACAAAATGAGATAAGACATGATGGATCGCTTCACCTCTTCCCACAATCTTACATCGGCGCGTGAGGGAACATTCGAAAACTATGGTGGGCAGCCCTGTAGCCTACCCATTACTGTTTATTTGTTTGTCTGTCTATCTATCTATCTATCTAACTATCTATCGATCTATCTATTTATCAAACTGTCTGTCTATCTATCTATCTATCTAACTATCTATCGATCTATCTATTTATCAATCTGTTTGTCTATCTATCTATCTATCTAACTATCTATCGATCTATCTATTTATCAATCTGTTTGTCTATCTAACTATCTAACTATCTATCTATTTATCTAAGTGTCTGTCTATCTATCTGTCTCTGTCTGTCTCTGCCTGTCTGTCTATCTGTCTGTCTGTCTGCTTCTTGTTTGTTTGTTAGTTATCTTCCTCAAATTCGGTAACTCTTTTTCATCCGTTTTTATTACACTTTTCTTTTTGTAAGTGGTGAGGGGAGACTTTTTACTTATTTTCTATGAGGTGGTGGTGGATTAAGGGACATTAACCACACGAAAGCAGTAGTAGTAGTAGTAGTAGTAGTAGTAGTAATAATAATAATAATAATAATAATAATAATAATAATAATAATAATAATAATAATAATAATAATAATAATAATAATAATAATAAAAATAATAATGATAATAAAAGTTTTCCTCTTACTCAGATTTCCAGGTAAGTCAGTCGCGTGCTCTTTAAGCTCCCTACACTACGAGTATCACAACCCCCCCCCCCCACACACACACACTAAACTACCCCTACCCCCCCCCCACACACACACTAAACTACCCCCCCACACTAAACTACCCCCCACACACACACACACCACACTACACCCCACACACACACACTACCCCCACTACACTATCCCCCACACACTTTTCACCCCCCCCACTATCACAATCCCCCCTACACACACACTAAACTACACCCCCCCCACACACACACACACTAAACTACCCCTCCCACTTTTTACCCCCACCACACAACCCCCCACACACACACACACACACACACACACACCCCCCCCCCCACACACACTAAAAGTTACTGCTTCTGCCCGTCAATACAAGACAGTGATGCAGAGGCGTTACGTCAAGCTACTTCCTAACGAGAGAGAGAGAGAGAGAGAGAGAGAGAGAGAGAGAGAGAGAGAGAGAGAGAGAGAGAGAGAGAGAGAGAGAGAGAGAGAGAGAGAGAGAGAGAGAGAGAGAGAGAGAGAGAGAGAGAGAGAGAGACCCGTCCTTCAGTCCTTGCCACACTAAATAATAAAGAGAACCATGAGAATGTCTATGCTACGTGTGTTTATGTGTGTGTGTGTGTGTGTGTGTGTGTGTGTGTGTGTGTGTGTGTGTGTGTGGCGCCGCGGAGTCGCCACACACGGTCTACACAAGCCCCCCCTCGCGTGATTAGCGTCTGGCGGGAGCATTACGTTTTCTTTATGACTCCTCCCTCTCACGCGTCGACACCCGCCCCCTTTCCCCCTCTGCCCCTTCCTCTACTGGCACTCTCCCCTTTCCTGAGCCCTGCAATTACGCTTACTCTTGCTTGTTTCGTGCTCTGTGTATCTCTAAGGTTGAAATCAATACTCTAGGTTTTAAGATTCATAGCGTTAAAACCTGCATCCATTCTAGCTTGTTTTTGTTTCTTTAGACTAACCACAACCAATTTTTTTTTTTGTGTGTGTGTGTCAGCTTTCAATCAGTGACATGGCTCTCTTGTCGCTATTTTTTATTAATCCTCTATATTGCTCCTTTTCAGTGACGACGATTTTTTTTTTTATTTTGCTTGCAAATCATACCAAATCATCAATGCGTTTTTTTTTCTGTTTTCCCGAATTCCCTTAAGTCCCGTTGTATGTAGGGTTGAAATCAATACTCTAGGTTTTAAGATTCATAGCGTTAAAACCTGCGTCCATTCTAGCTTGTTTTTGTTTCCTTAGACTAACCACAACCAATTTTTTTTTTTTTTGTGTGTGTGTGTGTCAGCTCTTGAATCAGTAAAATGGCTTTCTTGTTATTTTCTATTACTTCCTCCTATTGTTTCTGCTTTCTGTGACGATATTTTCTGCTTTACTTCGCTTGCTACACTATCTCAAATCAATGCGTTATCGTTGTTTTCCTGTTTAATTGAATTCCCTTAAGTCCTGTTGTATGATTTCAACGCCCTCCTGCGTGTTCCGGTGAAACGTTAACGAGCGCTTGTGCCTCGACTAAGATTTTTCATCCAGGCCATAAAAACGGAATTGCTCTCATAACTCATAATGCACAACCACAGCGTAGTCTACAGCGCAACAAGAATTTCAGCTCATAACCAAAATAGTTGATGAATGTACTGGGAGGAATTTGATAATGCTATAATTACGGCGTGCATGAAGGCGTGTCGCGGCGTGGCTTGGTGCGGTGTGCGTGTCAAGAGAGAGGGAGGAAGGGAAGGGAAGGGGAGAAATGGGAAAAGGAAAGACGTGAAGGAAGGAGGAGTAAAAGAAACTAGTTGGGAAGGACAAAGGAGAGAAGGAAAGAGAGGAAAAAAAGAGGATTAAAGAGGAAAGGGGATAAACGCGAAATGAAGGGAAGAGGAGAAGGGAAGGGAAGGGAAGGGAAGGGAAGGGTAGGGGAGGGTAGGGAAGGGAAGGGAGGGGAGGGGAGGGAAAGGGCAGGGAAGGGGAGGGGAGGGGAGGGAAGGGAAGGGAAGATAAAGAAAACGAAGAGAAGGGAAGAGAAGGAAGGAAGGGGAAGGTAGAAGAAGGAAAGGAAATGGAAGAAGAACAACGAAGGGAAGGGAAGAGAAGGAAAGGGAAGGGATGGGAAGGGATGTAAAGGGAAGGGAAAGGAGAAGAAAGGGAGGGAATGAAAGAAAAGAAAAAAAACTAAGGGAAGGGAGGGGGAAGGGAAGGAAAGGACGGGAAGGGAAGAGAAGGACGGGATGGGAAGGGAAGAGAAGGGAAACGAAAGGAAAAAAACGAAGAAAAGGAAAGTGAAGGAAAAGATAGGAAAGCAAATTGAAGAGAAGGGAAGAGAAACAAGAAAATATAAGGAAGGAAAGGGAAATAAAAGATAGGAAAGCAAATTGAAGAGAAGGGAAGAGAAACAAGAAACTATAAGGAAGGAAAGGAGATAAAAGAGAAGAAAAGGTAAGTTAAGGAAAAGATAGGAAAGCAAATTGAAGAGAAGGGAAGAGAAAGCAAGAAAATATAAGGAACGTCAAGGAAGGAAAGGATATAAAAGATAACAAAAGGTAAGGGAAGTAAGTAAAGGGAAATGAAAGAGAAGGCAAGAAAATATAAGGAAGGAAAGAAACGTCAAGGAAGGAAAGGATATAAAAGATAACAAAGGGTAAGGGAAGCAGATAAAGGGAATTGGAAAACAAGTCAAGAGAAGACGAATAATTAAGTACCCTCATATCAACTCCACAAATAATCCTCAACCTCATTACCCGGCGATCAATAAACAAATATATTCACCCTCTTGACACTCGCCAATCACCTGCTTCTGTCCGGGTGAGGGGGCGAGAGAGACGGAGTGCATGATGAGGTAGAGAAAGGAAGCTGGAGATGGAGCTGCTAGACAAGAAGAAAAGAAGAAGCACAAAACCCACATCAACACAGTTCCCCTTTCTTAGTGTTCCCAGGCCCGACGTTCACCTCCGTCTAGCGCAAACATACCATAGAAGCAAAGTAATGGAACACATACGAATACAGGAGGGGATCTTTGCCACAACGCACATCTCTCTACTTCATAAAAATTCCCGAGCGTTGCGTGACTCCTTTCCCTCATTAGTGTTCCCAGCAACGGCACTCACCGACATCTTATCTCGATACATAATCTAGAGACCACACACACATTAGAATCATTTATGCTGAAACCACCGTTGCCAGATTGTCGTACTTACAGCATAGTATTTACAGGTTTCTGATGCCTAACTATTGCCAAGAAACATCAGGAATTAACTATTTTAACGATGTATTTTTTTTTATCCCCTATTATTACAAGGGGAAACGGGCCCTTGATTATAAGTGAATCTCCTTATTGGGGTCCACAAGACAGTTTTTGGGTCGGAAGTCGGTAAATAAAAGAGGCTGAGTAAGACAATCGTTTCTTCTTTTACCCTCAATACTCCCGAACGTTGAGTAACATTCAGATCAATACTACAGTTCCCTTTCCTCATATGTGTTCCCAGCTACAGCGCTCACCTATAGATCTTATCCATAAATCCAATAGGGGCCACACATACACTAAATTCATCTGTGGTGCAGTCAACATCTCCTTCTCTTCTTTTGCCCTTAAAACTCCCAAGCGGTGAGTGACTTTCAGATCATTACCAGTTCCCTTTCCTCATTAGTGTTCCCAGCTACGGCGCTCACCTCTTTCTTACCGATATCGGCTACATAAGGGCCACACATATACTAAAGTCATCCATGCCAGCGCTCTATTCCATCTTCTCTTTTCCCTTTAAAACCCCCGGACGGCGACACCCAGATTCGTATTACAAGACATTTCGCCGTCAAAGAACACATATTTGACAAGGCTTTCGTAGGAGTTGTGGGCATTTCCAGGAGTAGTTTTATTACCCTGGTGGTAGTGTGACCCTTCTTCTGTACCGTGAACCTCAAGAAACACCCATTAGAGCCCGACTGACCCCATCTTTGACCTTTAGAAATAGCTGATGTGAGAAGCGAAAGTCTTATAATACCGACCTGGGCCAGATTTACATAGTTCCCCTTTCCCAGGTATCCCCATGCAGGTGTCCCCAGGTACCCATTATCGACCAGGGAAGCGAGGGACCATGTAAACCAGAGCCGGTGGGCGGGGAACGAAACCTGACCTGTGACCTTTTACGGCACAACTCGATCAGCCGTGAAATTTGCTCTGAACACAAGGTCACGGGTGAAAGTGAGGGGAGTGTTGCGTGGGCTTAAAGATAAAGTATGGAAACAGTATCTTTAGGGTCGGGGAATTTTTTTTATTTTATTTATGTGAGGAATATTATCCGAGTTCAGGGATGTTTTTGAGGGAATAAAATGATCTTGGTTCAGGAATAGAAATGGTGCGTGTGATATTATGGAGATTCGAGGGAAGGAAGATCTGGGGACTGTTATCTCGGCTCAGAGGGAGATCTGCAGGGGAATATCAACCGGACTGAAGGAAAGATTTGGGAAGTCTCAGGGCGGGGTGGTAAAAGATAATGGAGTAAATACGCCTTGATAAGATACGAAAGAGGAAACGGAGAGTAAGAAAGGAAAATAAATGAAAGATTCGACAACGTTTTGAATAATGGCAAGTAAATTAAATGCGTAGACCATGGTGATGTGATAAACGAGAAAGGTGTAACGTGAGGCAGGATCAGGAGATAAAGGGAGAGAAAAATAAATAAAATCTGAGGGAAATAAAGTTACGTAATAGGATAAAAAATATCAGGAAAGTCTAAATTTGTGTTGTTTAATAAAAAAAATAAAAAAAATCCCGCAGTCATTACAACAAACGATAGGATTAACGTAAATTATGATCAAGGGGAGAAAAGAGATAATAGGCGTAATGAGAAGCTGATTTATAGGAAGAGGTGAAAGAAAAATGATTAAAGAGCAGAGGGGAAAATTGGAAGTTATGGAGAAGCGTGAAGAGATAATTGATGGGGATAGATTGCGGTAAAATAAAAAGGTTAATCCATGAAGAAAAGAGGAAAGGAGAAGAATTAAAGAAGACTACAGTAAAACATGGGTAGAGAGATAGATAGACAGATAGGCAGATAGGATAGACTGGCAGGAAGATAGATATAGATAGACAGATAGATAAATATATATAGATAGGTAGATAGATAGATAGATAAGGGCAATTAAACAAAATGGAGAGTAAAACAGAAATGAGGAGATATGAATGGCGATGAATGATAACGAAAAAGTGAAAAAAATTAAATGAAAGGAGAAAAATCAAAGAAGAAACAAACAATAAAACAGCAAAAAATGTAAAAAAGAGTAATGAAAAAAAAAACGAAACGAGAAGTAATTGAGGATTATTTTTATATCGAATCCTCAATAAATTCGCCGAGCATGTAAACGTATATATAATCATTCGCCAGATATCGCCCTAATTATACGGTCACAGGTTTCCCGGCAGACCCTCATTCGCTATCGATTTTCCATCTTATTAACTCCAGGAAATGTTCAGGTCAATCAGGACAGGCCAGGGAGAGCGCCGGCACCACCACCACCACCACCCTTACAACAACAACAACAACAACAACAACAACAACAGCAACAACAACAACAACAACAACAACAATAACAGCAACGACAACAACAACAACGGACTTTCAGCAGGTGTCCCAACAAGCGGTAAGTTTAGGTCACGTCACGGAACTTATTCTCCCCTCTTCCTCTTCTTCCTCCTCCTCCTCCTCCTTCTTCTTTCTCTCTCCTTCTCTTTCTGCTCCTCTTCCTTTCCTCCTTTTTCCCCTCTTACTACGTCTTCTCTTCCCTCCGCTTCCTCCTCCATCCCTCCCTCAAACTCCTTCACCTTTTCTCTTTCTTCATCTTCTCCTTCAGTCAATTTTCCCCTAATTATCTTTTCTTTCCTTTACTTTCCCTCTTCTTTTAACTCCTTCACCTCTTCTCTTGCCTCACTTCTTCCTTCAGTAACTACATTTCCTTCCCTATTATCTAATCTTCCCTTTTTATTTCAGCCTTTCCGTCCGTGAATTCCCTCGTCCTCTTCCCTTTTAAACCTTCCCATCCTCAGCACTCAGCCGGGACAGACGTACAGTCAAACAGGCAAACTGACACTCAGCAACCGTCGGCAACTTTCTCTTTCGCCGCTGAAGTTCGGTGCGTGACTATTCTCGAGTTTACCGAGTCGTCGTTTCCGTGAGAATTGGTGTTCGCCGTGAGCAGGAGTTACTTAAAAGCCCGTATTCTCAAACGTCTCGTCGCCTCACTTCGCCTGTCTGAAAAGCCAGTCGTAGAAGTCGCTGGGAATTTTCATGGACTATTTTGTGATCCTGGTGATAGTTTAACCCGACTTTTGGATCTTGACCGGGAAAATCACACATGAAAATCTGGCTAATCTTCTCTGTGGCCTTTGAAAACAGGTAGTAGTATTGGCAGCCCGACACGTTTAAAGAATAGTGACCTAAGAGCCGTCAACAAGACAGTCTTTTAAACCAGTCGTAGCAGCCGCAATTCATCGTTTCTTTTTTGCCACTACGACAAAAAATTTTCATTAGAGAACTCCATTTTTTTTTTTCATGTATTGGTAGCCGCCGACAAGACAGCCTTTTATACTAGTAGCAGCTGCAGTCCACGCCTTCTTTTTCGTCACCACAAAGAGAATATTTCCATTAGCGAACTTCATTTGTTTCTTGTATGTACTGGTAGCCGCCGAAACAATAAACTATCAATCAATCAATCAATCAGCCTTTTATACTCGTAGCAGCTGTAGTCCACGCTCTTTCTTTGTCGCCACCACAAAGAAAATATTTCCATTAGCGAACTCCCATTTGTTTCTTGGGCGTATTGGCACTTTCCGTGAGCAAGCCTTCCCCTCGTGACGCCGGGCAGTACGCACAGCAACACACATGAAAATTTTGTTTGCTGATGGAAATGCTCGTGGAAACCAGGCCCGGTGAGTAATGGTGGCGCCTCACTGTCTGGCCTCACGCACGCTAAGCCGATCTCTCCCTCACCCCTTGCCCTGACTCACCCTCACGACAGGTGCCCATCAGGGGGTGGAGGGGGTGGAGGGAGGGGGGACTTCATGCTAGTACTCCGATGATTACCACGGTCCTCCTCATCACCACCAGGGGCATTTGTCATGAGAAGTAACGTTTTGATATTTATTTATTTTTAATCTTCATTGTTATTATCAGTGAACCAAGCGTGCGACACTGGGTTCCTCCCCTTGAACTCCCGTCCTCTTACCGATTGTCTTCTACTCTCCAAGTCCCCCTTAACGTTGCTTCCCTTGCTGTCTTATATCGCTATTGTCATGTTCCCTGCTGTTCTCAACTCGCTAACTGCATTCCTTCACCACTCCAAGGGCCTCGCTCACGGTCATCGCTGCTCACAGTTTTCTACTTAACTGATCCCTGTGCTGTCCAGTTTTCTAATGCAAGAATTAACGAGGATCATCACCCTTTCATCATTCTGAAACAGTTTTACTTTATCTGAATTTCCTTCCTCCTTGCTACGACTTAATTTTAAAGTCTTCTAGGAGGAGAGTATCAAAACGAATCTCGAACCCAAATTTTGAATCGCGCTCTTTTCCGATCTCCTTCTGTCTCTCTTTGTGGGAGCAGCATGTTGCGAGCGAGCGTGTGTGTGTGTGTGTGTGTGTGTGTGTGTGTGTGTGTGTGTGTGTGTGTGTCGTGAACCTTTTCCTCCCTCGGTCTGCTTCCCTTCGCCTTACAAAAAAAAAAAAAAATAAGAGGAATCAAATCATCTAAGTCAACACGCCTCATAGCAAAAAAAGGATTAGTAGCCCAGGCACTCCTTACGCTGATTGTTATTTTTTGCCGACCCAACTGTGCCGTCATTCACTATACAGTTTGTCTTGTGATCTCGGCGGGACAATAACAATACATCTTCGGCGCTGTTTGGGAAGGTAATAAAAAGGATCTCCATATCTAACCTCAATCTCCTCGTCATCCGCCTACTTTTTATTATTTTCTCTCTCTCCACATTCCTCTCCTTTCTTTTCCTCCGTTTACATATTTTCCTTTTTTTTTAAGTTTTCAGCCTTACAGATTTTCTCCTATTCCTCTTTCACCGTTTCCTTCATCTTCTCTATTATACTTCTCCCTCATCTCTCTACATCTTCTCTTATACGACCTTTTCTTCACCTGCTATTCTTATGATTCCTCCTCCTCCTCCTCCTATTCCTCCTCCTCCTCCACCTCCTACGTGTCTTGTTCAAAGTATAACTGCAGAGGGTTCGTGTTTAGCGCAGAAAACGGTTTAAGTTTAAAAGATTAGAGACATAAATAAACTACAAACTGCGAAAGGGAAATATAAATGCCATTACGAATATTTACGAGGATGGGAGGAGATAAACGGAGACGGACGGGGAGGAAGAGGGAGGAGGAAGAGGACGAGGAAGGGGACGAAGACGAGATGGAGAAGGAGAAGAAGACGAGGAGGAAAATGAGGAAAAAGAGGACGAGGAGAAGGATAATGAAAAAACGAGTGAGAGAGAGAGAGAGAGAGAGAGAGAGAGAGAGAGAGAGAAATACATAAGAAAACGAAAACCGAGACAAACAAACAGACACACACCGTTGTAAAAGTTTGATATAAGGAAAGGAGCAATAAGGTACATCTCCAATCAATCAAAATAATAATAATAATAATAATAATAATAATAATAATAATAATAATAATAATAATAATAATAATAATAATCTTGAATGTTAAAAATGATAACAAAATCGCAGGGACAATATATAACACGTGAGGGTACATGGTCGAAGAGGAGGAGGAGGAGGAGGAGGAGGAGGAGGAGGAGGAGGAGATGGAAGAGGGAGAGGAGGACGTAGCATGTATATATAAGGACACGAGGAAAAGGTCGTGGGTACACAAGAGTTCAATTTCCAGCTCCAAAGTTATTAGTGGAGGAGGAGGAGGAGGAGGAGGAGGGACAAGGAATGCTGACATGGAGAAGGGAATGGAAGAGGACACAAAGGAGGAGGAGGAAGGCAACGAGGACGAGGAGGAGGAATACATAGGAATACATAGGAAGAACAGACACCAGAAGACCAGATACAAGGATGAGGACGAGTTAAAGCAGCATCAGGAAGGGAGGAGGGCTGACTAAGGCAAGGAGAGACAGTGGAGAGGTAAGGAGTGCAGCAGCAGGAAGAGGGTCAGAGCGAGGGAGCGTTTAGGTTAGGGAGGGAGATGAAATATTGCATAAATTACCATACAAATGCAGATCATACATACATGCTCCCCTGCTCCATTCGAGGCGGGATCACCCCTTAAATTGATTACGCATGCGATTAGGTGTCGGGTCTGCGTCTTGTTGTACAGGGAAACCAACTTCAAAGGATCGGGAGGGAAGCGAGTGTGAACGTATTAATTATATGGTAACGAGAGTCTCAGGAGATGAAAGAGTATTAGAACGTCTTTGGATCGACGTGAACCGGCTATTGCTTATGTGAATTTATGAGTGGTAATCAGTTGTTGTGTTTGCAAGAGGAAACTGATGAGCTTGAGATTTGGAAATATTATACTGTAAGGCTTTATTTAAGAGTTTATTTAGCAGTGGTGATCAGTTGTTGTGTTTGCAAGGGGAAACTGATGAGCTTGAGACTTGGAAATTTTATACTGCAAGAATTTGATGCGAGGGAAGGAGCATTGCAACACACCTCCAGTTAACGAGGTAGTCCCCTTCTACTTATTTGTGTGTACGTCTTTTATTGGGAGCGGTTTTCAGGTCACAGAAAGAAAGAACATAATTATCTCCATCCATTACCAGTCGACTGAGAAAAAAAGACCTTTCCCAATGCCCTCCACCGGTCTGATGTTAGCGCTGTACTCCCTCCTTCCCCGGCACATGGTCTAATTTCCCTTCTCCTCCTGGTTCTCCGTTTGCTCTGAATTCTCCTTTACAATTTCCGGCAACGGCTGTACTCAACATGCAGTTTGGGGTTCGAATCCTGGCCAGAGCGAATAATATGGCTGACGTCCAGACCACTAATTTCCCTTCTCCTCTTGGTTCTCCGTTTGCTCTGAATTCTCCTTTACAATTTCCGGCAACGGCTGTACTCAACATGCAGTTTGGGGTTCGAATCCTGGCCAGAGCGAATAATATGGCTGACGTCCAGACCACTCGGCTTGTGGTGTCTGGGAGTAAATGTGTGCCTTGGCCAACGTGAGGGTCGATAGCAGCGGAAGCCCGGTTTGATATTCCCTGACGCTTCCGCCTCTCACGTCATCTATCCCAGAGTCCAAAAAGGAGATTACTCAGGTTCTCATGAGTGTTTTTTCACGTTCATGGTCCAGAGGCTTTGTCAGACTACCGCAAGGGTCATGAAACTATAGACTGTTCACTTAAGTCTGACCCAAGCTGACAACATAAACCTAAGCGTGTTTGAAGGCTGAGTGCTGATTGGCTACTGCTATAGCTTCCAAATTTTCTTTAACCTCTGTTTGTGTTTATCTCAAGCAGCACTTTCTGCTAATCTGCACTGTGCTTACGAACACGCTTAGGTTTATGTTGTCAGCTTGGGTCAGACTTAAGTGAACAGACTATACCCCTAGAAATGCTCTCAACCCTCTAGGAAAGCCTTGTCAAATGTGTGTACTCGGACGGCGATATGTTAAAGAGTATGCCCCCTGGACGACGCAGCGCTCTTGTTCCAGGGCTGTTGTGGGCCTGAGCACGCTGGAGCCTTGATGATTAACGAGGCGGACCTTAAACAGGAAATGCTGGAATAAAAAGGAGAGCCATGGCTTAGACCCGTATTCTTAAACACTTCGCTGCCCAAGTACATGTATTGGACAAGGCTTTCGTAGGAGTTTGGGGTATTTCCAGGGGTAGTTATATGGCCCTGGTGGTAGTCTGACCCTTCTTCTGTACCATGAACCTGAAAAAACACTCCCAAGAACCCGATTAAACTCCTTTTCGACCTAAGGAAAGCGTTGATGTGAGAAGAGACCGTTTAAGAATACCGACATCACACTCTTCTGGGGCTACACTTACATAGACCCCGTTCACTTCACACACACACGCAAACATTTCCAACTTAAAATCATATCTTCAGAACTCCCTTTCATGTTTATCACTGGGGGAAACGAACCTCCTTTCCCTCTCTCCTTTCTCTCTCTCTCTCTCTCTCTCTCTCTCTCTCTCTCTCTCTCTCTCTCTCTCTCTCTCTCTCTCTCTCTCTCTCTCTCTCTCTCTCTCTCTCTCTCTCTCTCTCTCTCTCATATTTCCTTTCATTTCATCCTCCTCCTCCTCTTCCTAACGTTTTTCTCTCGTTACGATGTATTAAACAACAATGAAGGCAGCCCAGAGCAATAAAAAACAGAAAACAAGTAAGCCCATTAAGCGCTGTTCCACCAATAATAATAAAAAAAAAAGTTCGAGCGGCCAAAAGATAAAGGGTCAATTTCAGCTTTTTGGCGTCATGAAATTTCCCTCTTTTAATTCACGCTTATACTGACGTAGCACTAAACATCTGCATTCTGTTCGTCCCTTTCTGCCTTACTATATTGTCTTCCTTATTACAATCCCATTCATCACATCGCGTTTCATCCATTCATTATATTTCCTTTCTTTCCCCCCTCCTCCGCCTAATCTGTATCTCTGCATGGGAACTTAATAAAGCCGTCATAGTAGTATTTTTCGTCAACTTAACAATGTGTATTTAAGTGTCAATATGAAGCCCTGAGAATAATACTTCCGATGCCGTGCTGCCAAACCATACCGACCTAGCTGACATATTTTCCGCCAAGCATAGTGAATGGAGACAATGCGTAGTATAAGTATTTGCGAGCTTGCTACCTAGAATCGCCTATATCTACCTATATATACCCCATTTGTTCCCTTTACCCGTTTTCCTTTCCTCCCTCACAGTTTTTCCTCTCCCCAACCCCCCCTACCATCAGCTCCTTTCCTTTCCTTCCTCCCTCTCTTATCACGGGGAAGGGAAGGAAGGGGATACAGCACTAAAGAGTCTCTGCGGGTGGTGGTGGTGGTGGTGGTGGTGGTAGGAGCTACGAGCCTAACCATCACCCAGGGGAGTCCGGGAATTTAATTAAACGTACCACCTCTCCACCTTTAAGACGCACCATATACCTATAATTTTGTTTTCCTTCTTTAGGCGATAATTAACTATTGCTAAAATTACACCCACGTTGCATAAGGCGTTGAGTGTATGTGTGTGTGTGGGGGGAGGGGAGGAGGGGGAGGGGGGAGTTAAGAGACTTGCAGAATTGTGTAACCTGTGTAATTACTTAATTGAATTTGTATGATATTTACTTAGTGAATTGATGTTGTGGATGAATGAACAGACGAATGGGTGAGTAAGAGGAGGAAAGAACGTAGGAAAGAAAGAAAGAAAGAAAGAAAGAAAGAAACAAACAAACAAAAAAAGGATGAATGAATGAAAGAAGAGGAAGAAAGAAAGAAAGAAAGAACGAAAGAACGAATGAAAGGAGAGGAAGGAAGGAAAGATAGAAAGAAAAAAAGAATGAAAGAAAAAAGTAGGAGAGAAAGAAAAGAAAGAAAGAAAGAAAGAACAAATGAATGAAAGGAGAGGAAGGAAGAAGAAAGGGAACAAAGAGCAAGAAAAAAAAGGATGTAAAAGAAAGAAAAAAAGAATGAATGAATGAATGACAAAATGAAAGAAAGACAAAAAGAAACATAGAAAGAACGAACGAAAAAAAAAGAAAAGGAGGAAAGAAAAAAAGAAGAATGAATGAGTAAATAAATGAGAGAAAGAAAAAAGAAAAAAAAAGAAAAAGAAAGAAAAATAAGGAAAGAAAAAAAACCCTAGAGACAAAGACAGCCACACGAACAACTCCGAAAACAAATCAACAAACAAATAATTCACAAAATCAACCGAGAAACAAATAATTAGCTACCGTGTTGGAGGCGTGAACGGGGAAAGGTCGTCTGGCATTCCCCTCGCCTCTCCCCTTGAACTGCACGGAGGGAAACACAAGGTAATAAAAAAAGGGAAATAGAAAAGAGAAAAAAATACCTTGACAGAGAGTGAGAGACAGCAGAAGAATGTAAATAATAATATAAAAAAACCTCGAACGCTCACTGAATAAAAAGAAAATTGAGTGAAACATAGAAAATAGAAAAATACCTTGACAGAGACAGGAGAAGAATGTAAATAATGATAAAAAAAGGAATTACAAAAGAGATAAATACCTTGACAGAGAGTGAGAGACAGCAAAAGAATGTAAATAATAATAAAAAAAAAACTCGAACGCTCACTGAATAAAAGGAAAATTGAGTGAAACATAGAAAATAGAAAAATACCTTGACAGAGACAGGAAAAGAATGTAAATAATAATAAAAAAAGGAATTACAAAAGAGATAAATACCTTGACAGAGAGTGAGAGACAGCAAAAGAATGTAAATAATAATATAAAAAAAACTCGAACGCTCACTGAATAAAAAGAAAATTGAGTGAAACATAGAAAATAGAAAAATACCTTGACAGAGACAGCAGAAGAATGTAAAAAATAATAAAAAATAAAAACCCTCGAACGGTCACTGAATAAAAGGAAAATTGAGTGACACAAGAAAAGGGTAAAAAAAAGCAAAAATATAAACGATCACAGACAGACAGAAAGGCGAATATGAACGAGGAGGAAGAAAATGGAGTACTGGGCAATCTGATATAAGAATGAAGAAGACGATGACTTAGAACGACCAATGGATGAACTGCTGAGTGACTGACGAAAAAAAAAAAAAAAAAAAAATATCCACGTCTTCCCTCTTTCCTTTTCCACCTCTCCAATCCCTCCCTTCTTTCGACCCTCCTCCCTTCCTCCTCCTCCTCCTCCTCTATGCCGGTGAATAATAGGATGAGACAAAATGCACATAATGGGCTTTTTTTTCTCTCTCCTCCTCTCCCTTCTCGTTTCTCTTCCCTCTTTCCTTCCTTCCTTCCTTCCTTCCGTCTTTCCCCTCCCTTCCTCCCTCCCTCTTAAGAATGAAATATATACAGAGAAAATGATTATGATGTGTAACGCCCGTCTCTCTCTCTCTCTCTCTCTCTCTCTCTCTCTCTCTCTCTCTCTCTCTCTCTCTCTCTCTCTCTCCTTTTCTCCCTTCTCCCCTATCTGTCCTCTTCCCTGCATTCATTTTTTCCCTCCCTCACTTATAAGAATGAATTATGGAGAGAAAAACTATGATGTGTAACTCCCCTCTCTCTCTCTCTCTCTCTCTCTCTCTCTCTCTCTCTCTCTCTCTCTGCTCCTCCTCTTGGCTCACGATTTATAAAGAAAACAACAACATTAGAATTCGTATCATGCATAAATCACTTTCTTTTCTACCTCCCTTCCCTCCCTCCATCCCTCCCACCCTTACTTACCCCAACAAGGTTTTAATTGAAAGCTTGTTATATATATTCTCTCTCTCTCTCTCTCTCTCTCTCTCTCTCTCTCTCTCTCTCTCTCTCTCTCTCTCTCTCTCTCTCTCTCTCTCTCTCTATGTTTATTATTATACAGACAGTAAAATATGTACCGGGTAATCCTCTCTCTCTCTCTCTCTCTCTCTCTCTCTCTCTCTCTCTCTCTCTCTCTCTCTCTCTCTCTCTCTCTCTCTCTCTCTCTCTGTATGTTTATTATTATACAGACAGTAAAATATGTACCGGGTAATCCTCTCTCTCTCTCTCTCTCTCTCTCTCTCTCTCTCTCTCTCTCTCTCTCTCTCTGTATGTTTATTATTATACAGACGGTAAAATATGTACCGGATAATCCTCTCCATCTCCTTCGCTGTCTCCCTTCATACCGGTATTATACAAATCGACGTTTATGATCCCTACAACAGCACTCTCTCTCTCTCTCTCTCTCTCTCTCTCTCTCTCTCTCTCTCTCTCTCTCATGCCACCATAGAATCTTTCCTTCCATGGTTTGTGTGTAGGGGGATTTTTTTTTTCTATCCATCCTCGGCGCAGTTCGTTTTTTTTTTTTTTAACAGCAGAGGAGACAGTGCAAGGGCGTAAAAAAAGAAAAAAAAAAAAAAAAAAAAAAAAAAAAAAAACCCCGCTACTTACTGCTCCTAAATAGAGTAAAGCGGCCGCTAATGTATTTGTTCCCGTATCTCGTCCCTTCCCTTCCTGTTCTCACTTTTTTTGATAGCAACAACTTATCGACACTGCACGACACCCAACTCAATGATGATGATGATAATGATGATTGGAATATACACCTTTTCTTTCGCTATCCATCCTACTCTTCCTTCCACCTGTCTAGTTTTTTTCTCATGTAGACCGAAAGATAACATTTAAATAACTTGAGGAAACGGTACAACTCTCTCGATGATGCTGTTGATGATGATGATGATGCGTGGGTACATATACATCATTTCCTTTACCTATTCTTCCCTTTCTTCATCTCTCTCCTCCATAACAAACTAATCGTACAACAACTTTCCCGTGGCGTACGATAGTCACGTTTCTGACCATTTAAATCCCCTTCATCCTTCTCTCTCTCTCTCTCTCTCTCTCTCTCTCTCTCTCTCTCTCTCTCTCTCTCTCTCTCCAGTTTCTATCCCTCTATCCTACTTTTTTTTCCAGTTCCAGAAGCAAATCGCCGTTTCGGACTCCATTTCGGCTGGACCTATAAAACTCTCTCTCTCTCTCTCTCTCTCTCTCTCTCTCTCTCTCTCTCTCTCTCTCTCTCTCACACACACACACATGGGCTGACATTTAACACCTATGCATACTGTCTTTTGCCCACACACCTTGCCCTGTCAATCCCATGTGTCAATTTAAAACGTGGTGGTGTTGGTGGTGGTGGTGATTTTGACTTCTCTGGTGGTGATTGTAGTGGTAGCGTTGGGAGGGGGGGGAGGGGGTAGTGGAAGCAGTGGTGGAGGTGGTAGTGGTAGTTTTGGTAGTGTTGCTGGTACGTAATTTTGGTGATGGTGGTGTCAGTGGGAGCAGTGATGGTAGTTGTAGTGGTACGTGGAGGCGGTGGTGGTTGTGGTGGTGAGTGGTGGTTATGGGGGTGGTAGTTTTTTGATGGTGTGGTCAAAGTAGTGGTGGTGGTGGCGGTCATTCCTATGGTGTTAGTGGTGGTGATTGTACTAATGATGGTGATGACGTCCTTTCTGTTTAGGGTGGTGGTGATGGCGGGTATGATGAACCAGCCTGATAAGCAAGGTGATTCAATTAACAAAGGATCATTAATCTTCATATATTTGTAATGACTTTGTGGTGCTCCAATGACACGGAAAGTCTGTGCATTACTAAGCCATTTCACCGGCAATACACGCCTAATCCCTAATCGGACATTCATGATGATCTGCAGGCAATGCTGTTTCCATATATTATGTAAATCGAATAAGGTGTACTACTGGTGATATTGGTGGTGAAGCTGGTAGATATAACTGATGGTTGTGGTATAACTGGGTGATGGTGGTGGTGACGATGGCGGTGGTAGCAGTGATGGTGGTGGTGATGGCGGTAGTGGTGGAGGCCGTGGTGGTGGTGGTGACGATGGCGGTGGTAGCAGTGATGGTGGTGATGGTGGTGGTGATGGCGGTAGTGGTGGAGGCCGTGGTGGTGGTGGTGACGATGGCGGTGGTAGCAGAGATGGTGGTGGTGGTGATGTCGGTAGTGGTAATTGGGTGGTGGTGGTGATGGCAGTAGTGGTAATTGCGGTAGTGGTGGTGGTCGTGGTAATTGGGTGGTGGTGGTGGTGGTGATGGTGGTGATGGCGGTAGTGGTGGTGGTCGTGGTAATTGGGTGGTGGTGGTGGTGGTGATGGTGGTGATGGCGGTAGTGGTGGTGGTCGTGGTATTTGGGTGGTGGTGATGGTGGTGGTCAAATTCTCAAGTATAGACGCCTTACTTATGGTTGTGATTGTGGTAAATCTTGGTGAAGATGATGGTGGTGTTGGTGTTACAATATTGCAGTGGCGAGCGTGGTGGTTGTGATGTAGCGGTAATCAAGGTAATACTGATGATGAAAGGTGTTAAATGCCATCATAACTTTCAACAGTATCCCCGGTCCAACTACTCGGCTGCCCGTGCTTACTGGATATGCATAGGAAAGGCACATAACAGCTCCGAAAATCAATAAGAGCCGATTTCACAGTCCAACACAGTGTCTTCGTAACAGCCCGAACCAAACTATAAAATCCCATACAATCGAAAATGGTGAGGTCTTCGATGACACAAGACTTTTCCTGTATAGTTTCATCAAATTTGTGAACTTAAATACAAACACTAGACACTATACAAGGAAATTTCGAAGGCTCTGGTATTGGTTTGGGAGCTTACTAACCCATCATGGGGAACTGTAAAACTGGCTGCTCCTCTATCCCGGGACCCGATGCAGTGTTATAGAAATCTAGATGTATAAATCCTGCTCCTTTCTACTTTATCGGACTCTCTTCCTCATATGGTTAAACTTTTGATTAATCCCTCTCGCTCAACCTTCCAACTGTCGGCCAAGTACTGCAATAAAACGTCATTTACATAAAAAGCCCGTCTGAACACTAAACAGCAAATAAAGAAAGGGTTCATTAACTTTTATCTCCTCACACTCAATCTTTTTTTAGAATATGTTCCTTAGAGGCGGTTATGTCGTGTTTCCATGTAAAGTTCTTCACAAATGAGAACTTAATTTGCTTTGAATCCTTTACGAAACTATACTAAGGCGGCAAGTTTTGCTTTATCTGTTAGTCGTCGTTCGCAACCAACAGAGGTTTATAAAAGGATACCGATAAGCTGAGTGTGTGTGCATCTCTCTCTCTCTCTCTCTCTCTCACACACACACACACAAGGGACGCCGAAGCTTCAAAACACACATGCTCCACCCAAACAAACCCCTGCATCCACCCAGCCAACTACTTACTCACCCCCCAATCAGCAGGAGTCGACAGCTGACTGGCCCTGTCAAGTATAAAAGAAAAATCGGGACTTTAGGACTTACCAGGAAGATACCGAAGCAGCGTACTCGTGAAGGCGAACGAACAAGGGGACTCAGGAATCAGATAGCACAGCACACACGCGCGCGACCCAGCCCAACCCGACCCTCCACAGCAAAGTTTTCCCCTCCTTCTGTTTGACTGTTTTCACGGCTATTTACTCACTTCCAGGCCTCGTTCCACGGACAAAAGAAAGGGACTACAACAACTTCCAGCAAACGCACTAGCACCCCACGAACGTCCGTGTCTGGAAACCTAAGTGCGATTTTTTTCTTCCAGTTTTTAATAAATAATGCCTTCACCCCCACTGAGTCAGCCAGGAGTCGTGAGTGAGGCGACCACGTCAGCCACCAGTACTCCACTCCCCATCACTGCCGACAGACCACTGAGCTATCCACAAGTTGGAATGGCATGGCGATTCCTTCCCCCGATAGGCTCATGCGCAGGCTTGGACTACAAGTGCCACCTCTCCACACTCCTTTCACCGAGACCCGAGTGCAAGCAATGCCTCAAGAATAAAGTCGTGGTCTTCCTGTGCTTCCGAAGACCAAAAACAGGAGTACGAGATTAAACGGAAGAACGTAAAGTCATGAATGTGTGAGATAGAGTGTTTACGCTGGGTCGTGGAAGTACGTGGCACCGCTGCTGTTTCCGCCATCTTTATTGATTTGTTCCATGAAGAGCGCGTAAGTTGGACTGGCTTTAAAATCGACGCCAGCAGGCCTGCTTACTCCTCTCCACTACCTCTTTACGCTTCTTCCTTTAAGTGCCCTTCCATCTCTTTCATCAAGCAGCCCCACCGTGCCCGCCTGATCCTCCCGCGCGCAACTGCAAGGGCCGGCGCGGGACGAGAAACCCGAAGACAAAGGTTGGAGGCAGCCAGCGAGGGGTGGAGTCTTCGCCGCCCGCCAGCCTGCAGGGGCGCGCCTCGCTGCCGCCACTCGCACACTCCATTCACAAAAACGTTCTTTTACCTGTTCCAGAGCCATTTTTATACTCCTTATGGACAAATACTATGCTTTCGGAACTCGTATCAAAAGGTCAAAAAATTCTGCTATAAAAAAATAACTCGTTTTTTTATGAAAGGCACTGGAACATTCTACCATTAGGCCGTTTATACAATACTTGATATTTTGTCATGTGGCGTTCATCTCTAAATGGAATGTAACTCGCTCTCAGTCGCTTTGCTGAAAAGATGATTCTTCAACACAGATCAACCACAACGAGTTAACTTTTCAGGGAGGCGTTAACACGGAGGAACAGGCGGGGTGGGGCGCACGGTTTCCACAATGCATCATAAGCAGTATTTCCCCAGACAAGTTCCAAAATTTCCCAAAATCGACAAATACTTCCCGAAATACTCAATAGTCAATACCAAAAGTACCAGAAGGGCATGAATAAAGTACTGAAACAGAAAACTAGAAACATTTTGAGTAGCAAACTCCGTCCACTTTTACCGTAGCTGATATCTAATTATAGGCCTACACTTATGCAAAAATAAACACTCAATTGTAGTAATTAAGATTCTCTCTCTCTCTCTCTCTCTCTCTCTCTCTCTCTCTCTCTCTCTATACACACACATTGGAATCATATGATTGTTCCATTTGTTAGGTTTGGTTGGATTTTTACAAAATTTGCACTTATGAAACCATTATTTTGTTTTCAGTCACTTTTGTTTGAGCTTTAATGTCAACATGCACTAATTTGTGGTTACAAGAACCAAGATGTTCTCCAACCGTAACATTACTGACTAGATTATCTAAGGTTAAAGAAGACTGAAGATGATTAAAAGGAATTAAAGGACACTGCCACTGAAACTCACTGTAGTTAGGTACAGGGTGGCCTCTCTGAACCATCTTGGGATCTGTCACGACATCCTTGCTTCTGGGGCTGCCCAAATGGACTTGCTTATCCATGGCCTTCACTGGACATGGGATGAACTGTCTGCCTTTACTGCAAACACATTCTGTGTGCAGTATGAAAAGTAGGCTGGAGCAATCTGAGAACTCCATCATCACCTCCATCAAACAGAACTCAGCCCGTGTGGATATATGGGGAATGAGTAGCTGGGCCTTGTTTGCATACTGTGCACAGTGTTTGAATTAAGGCTGTAAATAATTCCTTAGATTTAGTATTACAATACATTAGTTGAGTGAAGTATTTTATCAGTCTTTTTTTCTGCATTCTTTTTATATGCCTCAGGGCAAAGTAAAACTTTGATTATTATTACAATTATTTTTATTACAATAATCATTATAAAATGGTACTCAACAAAACCCCTAATTCTTATCTGCCTCGAAAAGAACTAAGACAACAGAATTCTTTTGTGTTCATCATTTTTCTTTCATTTTTCTTCAATAATAAAGTTAGTGGTGGTGTCCCATGGGTCAATTTAACTTGAAAAATGATACACTTTTGATTTTTGCCTTTTCAAAGCCATATTCAGTAACATCTCACTTCAATGAACCACTTGGGGAAAGTGGGTGACTTTATATCTGAAAATCTGTTATACCCAAGAGATCTAAACTTTTTACATACAACAAACATTTTTCATTATAAGCTGAAAACCCGCTATTTCTGACCATTTCTGTATATAAAGAGCTTTGTTCCTTTCAAATACTACAGGAATACTGGGACTGTCAAACAATACTTACATACTGGACACTAATTCCAAAGTACCATATTTGCTGGCACCTAAGGCACTTTTTTCTCAAATTAGACTAAAAATTTTAGCACACGCATTCAGCGCCAAATACTGCTTAGCCTGTGGGCATAACTTTGTGTACACTATGTTGACCAACATGCATGTATACGTGTTTGGCTGGCCCATCAAACCTAACCTAGAAATCACCAAACTTGTTTGGTTAATCCCCGCATGTACCAAACTAGCCCCAAAGTTCGTTCAAGCCGAAATTTGTTATATTGAGGTCCATAAAAGTGAGAGTTAACTGTAATTCTGCTGTTGTGATTTTCATGTTCAACAGGAAATGTTTTGACATGAAATGGTAGAGAAATGGAAAAATTATTTTGCCATTGATACAATGGACAGTGTAAGTGTTGCATTTCTAGTTCTTACAACAGAACAATAAAAGATACAGAGTTAACAACTTGCCGGAACTGCATCTTACATCTAAAGGAAGAATCATGAAAAAATTAGTTAAATTTGAAATGGTGAGATGGGGACCACTGGTACACTTGATATGATATGACACAAAATAAAGACATTGCAACATGGGAATAAGCTCAACTTGCGTATATTACAACTTGATAGATACATATATCAATCATGAAACAATAAAGTTATACTTCATGCCACAATTAATAGTGTTATAATCCATTCACCTAAGCTGCAACCTCCAGCATCTTGAACACTGCTGATTGGCTGTTGGAGGGTAGGATGTCTGACGTCTCTGTCACACAAACTATTCACACAGGTTCAGAAAATGTTCATATTTTTAACTAAGCTCATCTGGTACATAAGATAGGCAAATTTTGTTGACATCATTGGATTAAATAGTAATTTTACAACTATAACATGATTTTCAAAGCCTGATAAGGATAAAAAACAAAGTACCATATTTGCTGGTACCTAAGACATTTTTTCTCAAATAAGACTAAAAATTTTAGCACACATTCAATGCTAAATACTGCTTTACCTGTGGGCATAACCTTAGCCTAGAGGAAGTGTACAGATCAGATGAAATTATGATGTTGTTGATGAAGGGCTTTGACGGCTCAGCTGACCCTACTCGCCCTGACAGCAATGTCCTCTGATGACAAGACAGTCGGTCTTGGCCTTGGTGTGGGGGTCGCCAACACAAGGGTGTCATTTCTATGGTTCGTCATGTTCATTTGGTAATAAAAAAGGATGTAGTAGAACAAGTGATACACTTCAATATATAGCACTTGAAAACGGGGTGCATCTTTGATACTGATAAATACAATATTTACGGTGAGTAGTAGTCAGAGAATAACATGAATGTTTATATTCATTTTTAATCATCAATATTTGCAGCAGAATTTCAAAATAAAACATTTGTTCTAATACATGAAATTCTCCTATATATGAGGGTACTCTTATATTTAAAATAAAATGCAATACAAGGAAGGACAAGGAAGGATTTGTAAAGAAAGTATAAATATTATGTTCTTCTCTTGACTTCCTTTCATCATAATTATTTAATTTTTTACACTATTGAGTTTTGAAAACCGTGTTACAGTTGTACAATTACTGCTGAATCAAATGGTGTCAACTAAATTTGCCTATCTTGTGTACTAGATTGAGCCAAGTTAAGAAATATATATATTTTCTGAACCCATGTGATTGTGTTGAAAGACTGTGACATCAGAAACCTCACCTGCCAGTAGCCAATCAGCAGCATTCTCGTCTACCTGGCGAGGGACTGAGCCATTGTTGAGAGGAGTCCAGCTTAAGTGATTGGACTACAGTAAGAACAAACATACAATCTACTGCACAGGTCACTTCTACAACTTTTAACATCAAGAATAATAATACTATGATCCTAAGGACACTTTATTGATAGCGACAGTGCTATCACTGCTCTGCTTACCATTGTATAAGTCTGATATTTCAGTCACTGCATCACACACTGAGTTGCCAGCAGCAATGTGGTGCTGCACAGTTTGGACAATCAACGCTAGAGGTGAGTCAGGCAATCTCTCCTGTGAACAGAGAGAATATGCATACAAAATGTCAGATCTATGTTTGTAAGTGCAGGTTGAGAATCCCTTATCCGAAATTCCTGGGACTGAAAGTGTTGCGGATTTTGGATTTTTTCGGATTTCGGAATATTTTTTTTAACCTAAATAAAATGAAAACTGAAATAAGCCAACAGTTTATTTTTTAACCCGTGGGCTTCAGCTATGGGAAAGCCGAGAAGTGGCCAAGAAACAGCAAAATTACACTGCATTTTGAGACAAAGAAAAGAGCATGGAACGTACATCAGAGTACTCCTCTCATAACCAAAAAGCTGTTAAAAATATTTACTTTTACTCAAACTTCATTCTTTTTGGATGGTGTTTGTTACAAAATAAACAGTCTCGTGACGCGTGGCATCAAGCCTAGAGTTGCTTGTTGTCTACTTTAGAGAATATGACAAGTGATTACTGTGTGGATAGGTAATTCAGTCTGCCATGACCTTACAGCACAACCTATGAAACAACAACAACAACAACAACATCTCTAGATCACTCACCCACCACTATGACCAAGAGCATGTATGGTGGGTTGCTCTATGCCACCACCGCCTACATTTAGCTCGAATTAGGGGTTTTATGGTGAGCCCTTTTTAGGGTCCACCGTACCACAGCCATGACTCGTGAAAGCCCTGAAAAGGGTCTGCTGACGTTCTCGGGTTAATCAATGTACATGTAATGACACTAGTTATGTTACACTCATACATGGAGGTGAAATTCAGATCTCACAAAAAATAATGTTTTGTACTTACCGTACATAAACAAAACATGTAGTGCTGAAAACACAAAGATCGCACACCAAAGCACAAATGCAATCAGACACGAGCACACGGGTGCTATCTACGAGTTTACAACGCGGACTGAGACTAGGGTTGCCAACTTGCCGCCTTTTCCTTAAAATATGGAACGCCATTTGTTCCATATTTGGCTGTCTGAATGGTTAAGCAGATAAAATTGATTATTTTAAAACTGTAGTGAGCGCATTTTTCAGTGAACCACAAAACCAGTCCATAAAATTATGTTTAGAAAGGGTCATCCTGAGATACATGTAAGATACGCATCATAATGTCCCTCTCCCCTTCCTCCTGCCTTTACCAGCAGCGGGCAGTGGCTGTCAGTCATGGCAGGCCAGAGAAATTTTAGGGTTGCCACCCATTCCTTAACCTGCTGGGCGCCAAGCATTTTTCGCAAAAACTTTCCCCTGGTGTCAAGCAAAATTGGATTTTTTTTGGCAGAAGTGTTCAGAATGATTAGACAACACATAATTGATACATTTTACTACTCACCTCTTTATAATTTCCATGATTTCTAGGCGCCGAAAGTTTCCGATATTTAGAGTGTTACATCCCGTAGACTTACTTGCCCCAGGGAACTCGTCTATCACCATCACCATATAAGAGGCGCCTGTTGGCCTGAGAGGCAGCAGAGGGTTCGAAAACCCTCCTTGCTTGGGCATAATGCAAGTGGCGAGGCGTCAGGACCTAACTTTCCTCACCACTCGAACTACCACTATCACTATATATAAATTATAATCTTTATCAAGGTCACTATCAGACTCAAAGGCATTCACATCACTATCCGTGAAGTCACTAGGGGCCTCATCAAGGGCACAAGCAATGTTGGGCATTTGCAAAATATGCTTTGCGCGGTGAGACATCCTCCCTGCACTGCGGTCAGGTCAGGAAAGCGACCCGTACCCTTGAAATCCCTAGAGGCTTGGTGTGGGGGGTGAAGATCAGTGACTGGGAGGGGTAAAGGTATGAAAAGTGTCTTGACAAAGTATGAAAAGCTTCTCAGTCAAAATAAGGCCATGGCAATTTTTCTAAATTGCCACTATAAATAAACAGCGCTGGCACCCTGGGGGTTAAAATATGGATTCGTTCTGTATTGGAGAATGGGATGTTGCGTTCTTTATTTTTTTTTAGCTCAAGGTGGCAACCCTAACTGAGACTCTATTCCCATTGTTTTCCGCTCTGAGCACTCTCGTCTTGTGGCGAAAAAAGGGAACCCATGCTCATGTCTTCCACCTGTACAAAGAGACAAGCCAGTCCTCGTCGAAAGACCGACTTGGTCGGCTAGACTCACGTCAGCTGATAGAGTTGGTCTATCAGCATCCTCCCCTCCCCTTCATGAGCTCTCACCGGCAGGGGTCTGTGGTCCCTCCTCGGAGGAACGTACGCGCTTCACCCTGACAGCCTCCATATATCCCTGTCCCCATCCGTGAGGTGGCAACAAATAAAAAAATAAATTAAAAAAACTTAGTATGTGGTGGAACTTTTGGATTTTGAAATTTCGGATAAAGGATTTTCAACCTGTACTTGCAACATAAATTGATTAATCATATACAGCTTACGCTGTGGAAGACACTCTATTCTTTATTAAACATAAAATGTGTGAATTAATCTGGTCTAACGTTAAATTTGTTCATATATATATAAACCTCCCTCATAATCAAGGTTATGCAATACCACCCTTCTGTCTAAACTAATTTGCAAGTACATCTCAAATCAATCATATGCTTGGGGAGCACATCACCTCACCCATCTTAAGATGTCAAACCCAGGGATTCCATGCAGGCCCACTTCTGAGTAATATCACATAGGGACGACCAGCCTCCTATTCCACTCAGGGGGAATGGTACTAAATTGCCATATGGAAGTCAAGACTGCATGCAACCCACAGATCATGGCCTCACCTCCATCTTTGAGCAGCTCTGCACTAATGTTACAAATGCCAGCTACCTTTCTACCCCCAATCTTGCCACAGCCTCCCTGACCTCATCAAAAGAGGGTGGACTTTTGTTATTGGGTGGATCAGCATCTGCTATTTACAACTCAGCAGTTGGGAGCTGCCAGCTCAGAGGTTTCGCTTTGTACAACTGCACAAAACACTCAGCCCAATGAGCCCTCTGCCTATCCATGCCTAACAGGATGCAATCATCTGGTGTTCAGATAGCACTAACCTGAGGGGGAGGCTCAGAGCAGACCTTCTTCAGGGATTGGTAAGCAGGTCTGATGTCATTTGCAATGAAATGGCCCTCGACATCCTCAGCGAGACTCCCAGTATATCTTTCCTTGTCTCTCCTCAAGAGTGATCTAATCCTACATGACAAAGCAATGATTCCCAGCAAGCTGTGCAGGATAACTCTGCGATATTCTTCAGCATCACCCCCAAAGCAAAACCACTCCTTGATCTTGGGAGCTCTCCAGTGCACTAATTTGCAGCTTGAAGAGTTTCATGTTTGAAGGCAACACATAGTTCTACAGGGTCCTCAAGGGTGTTAGCACTTAAAACCAATCTGGGACAGTCACTGCATACTCATGAGTAGCTACATGCCAAGTCTTATGGTCTCTTGAGATAAAACACAATATAACAGTACAATTACATCTCAAGATTCTTCTTGACGACATGAAGCTTGAGTGTTGCAACAAGCCTATGAACAATTGCAAAGAATTCTGCACTCTACAAAACCCTGCAGTTAAGGATCCTCCTATGAGGACTAACAGGAATGAGGTCAATCTCCTTAGCTCCCCCTCCAGCACTGCTATACCAAGTCCAGTGGTTCAGCTCTGGTCTCCGGTACCAGGAACCCGCAATTCTCAACCTCCTGAATCTTGAAAAATTCAGGATGAGAGAGCTGTTAGTGTTCCTGGCACCAGAACTATGGAGACCAACACACAGCTCATATCCAACTCTATTGGTGCCAGTAGTAGCATTAAAGTCACACAAGACATTGAGTGTCCCAAGGGAGGCACAGGTGTAATATGGAGTCGAGTCTGGTAGAAAGCACTCCCTTTTCTTTGGTATTATACATCTCAGTAGGAGTGTACACTGCAACAAGAGACATGAGGCCCAGGGTGTGCTTCAGCCTTACTCGCATTAACTGCTCATCAACTGGAGTATTATCAACCACAAATGGGCACAGTTGACTGAAGAGGCCTATACCTACCCCCTGAAGACAAGCACCATTGCTCATGCCAAACCAGTAGTAGGTGTACTCTTCAATAGTGATCTCAACACTGCCAGGCCTCCTCATCTTAGAATCATGCTACATCCAGGTCAAACCTTCAAAGCTCATTCACAAGTAAGGCAGTCAGTGATCCTCAGAGAAGCTTAGGATGCTCCAGAGTCAAAAGAATGAGTGCCTTATAATGGTTTGTTTCACTCAAAGGTAGTAATATAAGTAATAGTCCTTGCTATGTCACAAATGTTCTGTAAGTTGAGCTCAAAACATTTGACACACAATAAAGTCTATACAAAATGATAGAACTGAATTTGGGGGCATGCATGGAGTGCAAATTTATGCATAAAAAAGTAGCTGCTTACAACACCTCAGAGGCCACCATCCTGAACCCAAGACTGTTCAGGCACCAACAGGAGCTTTTTGAGCACTCAAAGAGTGATTGGACAAATTTATTCAAGCCTACTGATCCCTGATGTACTTGCACATAACTAATCATTCTTATGTTGTATATTTTTTTAGAATTCTCTCTATCACATCTTTATTGAGGAAAAAGGTGCCATTTCCCTTATCATTCATCTAAACCTAATCTTTTCTCTCCCTCTCTTTCACCCATCATGAATTTCTGCAGCCACCTGAACATTAACTGTTTTCAGCACTACCAATCCGAAAATTAGTATCTATAGCCAACTTAGCCTTGAGCCTTTTCCTTCTAAAACTCACTGGATTATCTGTATTCACATCTTGCTACCTGTTTTGCAATAGAGTTCTCTCTCATTCAACAGATTCAACACAAATCATGAGTACAGAATAACATATACCAACCTTCTTTATCTTGTTCATTTCAAAGGTGGAAGTGTATAGTGTTGATAGCCATTTCAACATTGACCTTTCTCTCAACTCAGTGTCCATAATGGGAGTCATGATGGCCCTTTGCCGAAACTCTTCAATGGCTCCAGCCTCAGCATCCCAAACAAGAGCCTGAAAAATTCACAGGTATAGTAGGTAATTTATAAATGTGTATTTACAAAGACTCTGTAGACTGTTCAATTTTCCCACTATCCAAAAATATACAAATTCATCGTATGAGCACACCAGTGGAGGTAAGCATGGTTAATGGCTGGTGACTCAAAAGTGGGTGCTTCCACAACTTGTATTGGGGCAAGGATTTCACTATACTGCACTCAAGGGGAGGATCTGCCACCCTATTTTAAGAAATTAGTTGAAAAATATTGAAAATAAGTTAAAGGCTCTGGCATGACCGTCTATGTATAAGATATCAAATGGCAACTTATTATTTTTTTTTGTGAATTTAAATGTCCCACCAAGTCTGAGTTTAAATGCCTAATAAGTGGGTGTGGCAAGCCAGTCCAAGTGCACATGGCAGGAATCATTTTGTTACAATTTTTTCGATAAATATGATAAAATAATCACATACCGATGTATTCTCATGCATCTGGCAACCTCTCCCCAGCCCACCATGGCTTTCCTGCCCCCTACTCAGGTATGGACTGGTGCCTGAGGGAAGACTGCTTTGTTTATCTTCTGTGATCTTTGTTCATGAGCTCTTGCTAAGGCATGCGAGCATTTACTATTGCCCAGAAGCCTTTCACTAACATAACATCAGAGCAGAGACAGCATGTGGGGAACAACTGCCGAATGGCAGCTTATGCAGGAAAACACAAATAACTGCTACGCGCCAAGAGTTCCAAGAGGGAAGTTCAAATCCGTAGGAAGCGATAAAGTGACGAACGTATATATTGTTGTTGTTGTTTTGGGCCGTGGCAATCTAGTCGCTCACATGAGCCCTGGTGTCGTCCTGTGAGGGCTTCACAGGTGCGTCAGCTGCCCCGTCTTCCTGAGGAAGGTGCAGGTGAGGTGGATGAATGATTCCTGTCATGAGGGGTGGAAGCCTGCCACCGCCAGCAGCGTGGGCAGGTTGAAGGTTGGCACGTCCAGGGAGCGGAGTTGGTGTCAAAGCAGCACTCGCTGGGAGTGGAAGTGTGGGCAGTGCAGCAGGAGGTGCTCAATGGTCTCCTCGACGGTCCTGCACCAGGGGCAGTGAGGGTCGGGGACCAGGCGTAGGCGGTGGAGGTGAGCGTTGAGTATGAACGTATATACACATGACTGACCACAGATATTAAACACTGGCTTCACGTATATATAAATGGTTGACCTCTTATGGGTTAAACTAAACAACTCTGCAGCACTTAAAGTTATGATTATTATAATGGTGATGATAATGATGATGACAACAAAATAATACGTACATCAAGATGGTCATTACTTGATGCTATCTTCTTATTATAATAATCGTAGTGCTGGTCTTCGAGAACCAGGCCAAGCCCTGGGGCAATGGGCAGGAATGTGTAATCTCTTGAGAGGGCCTGAGAGATGAAGTTGGTGCTGGCTAGCCCTCTCCTGATAACTATGACCACACTAATCATTTTGCGTATTTGATGCAGCAAAAAACTTGCACCTGAAAAAGATGTATACAGTTACATTACAGTTTCTAACCATCAAACTCAGACATTCATGTGCTTAGAGATGCTATACAAGTTAACAATAGGGTCCCAAATATTTTAAAATAAGGTTTTAAATTTCTTTTGGAGCACCTCCCATTTGTGACACCAGAAGACTATGGAGTCACAACTAACTTGCAGAGTAGTATGCATATGATAAATAACAAAGTAGAACATATAAATACAACTATAAAAATACTGCATTCAGGAAACAATGATTTCAGAGTATGTACAGTGAGAGAGAATTAGGAGTCCTAGTGAGTGCTGACCTCCGTCCTAGGGCTCAATGCATTCAGGATAAAAATCGGGCAAACAGAGTACTTGGTTTCATCTCAAGGACCGTAAGCAATAGGAGCGCTGAAGTCATCCTCAAACTTTACTTAGCACTAGTTAGACCTCATCTCGATTATGCAGTTTAGTTCTGGTCCCCCTACTATAGAATGGATATCAAGATGTTAGAATCTGTACAGAGGAGGATGACAAAGATGATTCAGGGGGTGAGAAACTTGCCTTATGAAGACAGGCTGAAGCAGTTAAATCTACACTCTCTAGAAAGGCGAAGGTTGCGAGGAGACTTGATCGAAGTCTATAAATGGATGAAGGGCTTTAATAAAGGGGATGTCAATAAGATTTTGATAGTAAAAGAGCCGGGAAGGATGTGTAGCAATGGTTTTAAGTTAGACAAATTCAGATTTAACAAAGACATTGGCAAGAATTGGTTCACCAATAGAGTGGTGGACGAATGGAACAGGCTTGGGGGCCATGTTGTGGGTGCCAATACCGTAGATACATTCAAGAAGAGGTTAGATAAAGCCATGGATGGTGAGGTAAGGTGAGGTTGAGTGTACAGGAGCTGCCTTGTATAGGCCAACCGGTCTCTTGCAGACTCCTTACGTTCTTATGTTCTTATGTAGTAAAAAATGTAAATAAATGACAGTTCAAAAAAAGTGAAAAACTCTAAGGGCATTCTACCTTTTATTTTTATGGTAATCCATTCTAGTCCATTTTGCTCAAAGGGTTTTCCACACTCAATATCCAGGACTTGCCGGAGTGCTTGACGATTCTCGGGTTTGCTGTAGGAAAATGGACAAGTAATTATATAGTTCACTTGTATGTCACTCTTGTGCTTTGCTGTGGAGACACCAACACAGCCACAAAGTATTTATGTCATCTTAATGTTTTGGTGTGGAAGACTGGTACAGTTAAACTACATGATGTCAGCCTTGGGTTTTACTGTGAAAATATTATAAAATATATCTATGGGTGGGTGAGTCTGGTGTTTTACTGTGAAAATACCTGTACACTTATAAGATCTTTAGCTTTGTTTCGCTGTGAAAAGGTTTACACTTATTTATGTTTATTTAGTTGATGTTTTCTATGGAAATATTAAAATCACCTAAGCTTCAGGCACAAAAAACATCAAAATTACATTTTTTGTTTCAATCTGGCAGAGAGTTTTGCATTTTCCATTCTTATTTTAAAAATCAATCCCTTTCACTATTTTCTTGTATTAAAGGATAGCATGTATAAAGTTCTTCCTCCACCGAAATATCATTACTCATAGATTTTAATACAGATGAGATAATAATCATTGGTATCCCAATTTTCTACAGGGTTTGGATGGGGAATTAGGGAGACTCTAATCTCAAACTCCTGTACCTTAATACATGCAGTAGGATACAGAGACATGGAGTCTTAACCCCCATGTACACTGAGATTATGGGAAATATTATTTTATCTCTGACACAAAGAGGATATTTCAAACTTACATGCCTGAAGTAAAATTATGAAAGTTATGAATGCCTTTGTACTGAGCAAACAATGTTCTGACCTCCTCCAAAGCATTTTCTGATAGACGGTAGCCTTCCTCTGTGACCTGTAAAAAGAAGAAAAAGAGAACCTACTTAAGAGTACAAAAGCATGACTACATCTTTATGAATATTATAGTCCATTCACTTAAGCTGGATCCTTAGCGCCTTGCCGAGTAAGCAAGGGCGCTGCTCACTGGCTGTTGGTGGGTGTGGTGTCTGACGTCTCCACCCCCAACACACCAGCCAAGGTCCAGAAAACATTCATATTCATTTACTTAACTCATCTATTAAATATGATACTCAAATTTTGTTGGCATCATTGGATTAAGCATTGATTGTACAACTAGTATAACACAATTTTTGAAACTTGATAAGAAAAAAAAAAAAAATACAGTGAGAAGTCAGAGAATAACATTTAATATTCATTACAATTTTTTACTTATTATTATTATTTGCAGCAATTGTGAAAATATCTTACTACACAGTAAGATAATTAAGTATTGGGTCGATATCCTAAGTGTTGATACGCTTCAAATGAAGAAAACACTCCTTAGCCTGAACTACTACTAAATGACTACTACTCACATGGTTCCAGATGTTGGAGAACCAGCATGGAGAGCGATACAAGGAATGTTTTCCTGATACAGTAGAACCTTGTTTATCCGACACAATCGGGGGGAAGCTCGTGCCAGATAAACCGTTTTGCCGTTGTTTTGAGACTTACTCCTATAGAATTGCCCAAACTTTTTTTTTTTTTAATGTCCAGGCCTAAAATGCTGGTTGGCTTTCTTGATTCGGCCTGGTGGTCGGCCCAACCCGTCATGGCACAGGCAAAAGTCTAAAGTGGTGCCATCTATTCTCGGCTAGTAGCAGCGGATTCGAACCCACATCATCCAGGATGCAGCAAAATCCGGGACCAGACTCAGCCACCACCTACCCAATAGAATAGAACTCCTATAGAATTGCCAATAAAGTAAATACATCCTATCCTACCGAATAACAGGCCCAATGGTCCAGTAATAACACTGAAAGGCAGGTCTTGATATGGTGGCACATCACACTGGTCTATGGCATGGTGAGGAACACGTGCTCTTGTTTACAAACAAGAAAAGACTATCACCTTGTGCCAATGATAAATGCAACCTTTATACCGTATTTCCTGCCATATAAGATGCACTTTTTTTCAAAAAAGAACATTCGAAAAATCACCCTGCGTCTTATACCCCGATGGTTAGGTTTTGGTAGGACTAGGGGTTATTGTTACTGGTACGAGACCAACACCCAAAACACCTACATTTGACACAAAAGTTTTAAGATGTTCCCAGAATGAAATATACCACATGTTAAGGTATGAATGACAAAAAGTTGCCCCTGCGCAGTATACGCCGAAGGTACAAATTTTGATTGATTTAATAATGAATAGTGTGATGCAACAAAAAAGGAAAGTGTATAAAAGCAGAAGAGAGGAGGACATGTGAAGCGATAAAACTATACAGGTCACAAGAAGAAGATGCACCACACATGGGAGCCGAGGCACGGCATGAACACTAAACAAAATACAGTAGCGCCGTGGCGTGCCAGTCACTAGTGTGCTGGGTACCTTAGCGGTGATGATTAAAGCGGTTATTACACGTGAACAATTTTGGCGGAGCAGGGTGCTGCCTGATGTGACTCTGCTCAGCGACCGTGGGGTGGACTTAGGTGGATTGATCTGGAGGTATTTCAGCGGTGCAGCGGCCCGGTCAGCTGACATTTTTTGTGATACATGTTCGAAAGAACGAATATCCGTAGATGACTAGTGTGTTTATTGTAAGTGCATTTTTGTTTCTCATTGTAAAAATAACAATATTAAAACATAATATGATTAACAGAAACCAATCAATAGCTATTTTTACTTGAGAGTAGGTATACGGTCCCTGACAGTTAAGATCAATACCAATTGCTTGCCCATCGAACGCAGCATCCCCGTGTGATCAGTTCCCTCAGTAGCTCGGCGAAAGTTACTGCCTGCACATTGCGCAGTGAGTGAATCTACAAACCAACCCTTTTCCTTACCATTTCAAAGTCACAGCTGCTCGGGGTAAGAGCACTGTAATTCTTCAACCAACAGTGGAACACTTGGAACACAGAGAAGGGCACAGAGCAACATAGGGTATCATAGTCATAATTATAAGTAAGGTGGCCAAATGTAATACTGCATATACATTAAGTTCTGGGAATATGTGGAGTTTTTATATCTTTTTCTAAATATATCTTGCCAAATTAAAGGTGCTGTGCCGTTGTTTTGAGGGTGCCGTTGTTTTGAATGTCGGATAAACAAAGTTCTATTGTACTAGGGATCTGTAATAAAATCGGGGGATTTGGTGATATATTAATTTCCCAAAAAAACATGGGAAAAGAATTCATGTACTTAGTAGCTCTGCTTATTTGGGAGAAGATGAAGCAGTGGCGGAGATGGATGAGTCGGATGGATGAGTCTCCTGCAAGGCCTACTGGGTCACAGACCATGTATAACTTTATGCAACATGGAGCATTTAACAAGAACTTATGTACATATGTATAATCCAAGAGCTAACCATAAAGGTTGATGAAAGGTGAGACGGTAAACTGATTCGGGGAACAGGATGTTGACGGGCCGCTGTCTAGTATCTGAGTCAGGCTCTGGTGCCTCGGTAGATGTGACATGACTTACAGTGATGCTTCAGTGCTTAGACATACTTGACATCACTTAATGCCACGCCAGCAAGGAATCATTGGTGTAATGGTTTCTCCTATTTAACATTTACAGTCGTAAATTACTTGAGTTATGGTAAACTTACCTATTTAATTATCTGAAGTGCTACTTCCCCAAATACTGAATTATCCTTCCCCAATTACATATGTGATATAACAGGGGGTAAATTTTATATACAAAATTTCCGACAGCAATAATGGAATCAAATTTATAACAAAATGTTTTTTTCTTGAATATAAAATCCTCCTGAATACAGTGGTACTTTCAGATTTTAATTAAAGTGTGATATAAGATGAAACAAGGGAGGTTTTGTAAAAAGTGGTATAATCATTGAATGTTAGTCTCAGGCTATAGTTGTACATTCATTGCTTCATCTGATGATGCCAATAAAATTTGCCTATCCTGTGGAACACATGAGCTAAGTCAACAAATAAGAATATTTTCTGGATGTAGGTTAGTGTGTTAGGTAACAAAGACATCAGACAACCCATCTATTAACAGCCAATCATCAGCATCCACACTTACTCGGTTAAGGATCCTGCCATTGCTAGGAAGGATCCAGCTTAAGGGAATGGAGTGTAGTCAACCAACAGACTCCCAAACACCCTCACAAGTCATGAAGCTATAAACTGTAGCCCATTACCTCCTATTGTTTTGCAGTTCACTTAATGCCACACAGATAAAAAGAAACAGCTGCATACCTCTGTGAAAGAAGCAAAGGCAAATGTGGGACATGTGTAGGAGTAGGTGCGAGCATCACACCATGTCTTGCAACTGAAGTTATTGATGACCTTGAAGACAGCCATCAATCTTATTTGGTCACACAGGAGCTGGTTGACCTTTTCTTTCAACTCTGATTTTTCACAAACTGTCAGAAATAAATTACTCAATTTCCACCACTTTTTTTCTGTAAGAAATAAGATGCTAATGATGATGATTCATTATTTTTTGCAACTTGCTAGATACACTAATATCTATGGAAAAAGCTTCAAAATTAAATGACAAATGAGTTTAATAAAGTAAATTGTTAAAAAAATATGTAGGTAGTTAAATACTGAGACAAAATTTGAAAGAGAGAAGAAAGCTGAAAAATATGTTATAAACAATCCTTTACTCTATTAAATCACAAAATCAAGGGTCATCTGTACATACATAGGTGTAGCAATCATTCTTAACACTTACAAAATCTTCCAGTGGTAAGAAGCCTGGCAGCAGACACCCCTTTGTCAGTGCGTGAAGCTCGCTGAAAGTTAAATAACTGCGGCACCAGGAACTCCTCTTGCGTGATGACGTCTGCCTGCAGCATAGCCTTATGAAGGTGGTCCTCAACACTGTTCAGCGTTGCATTTCTGAAGACCAGCAATGAACAGGTAATCTCCACCTTTTGGGTATCCTCTTCTCATATTTGTTTTGCATTATCTGTGTCTGTCCAATTAAAGTGTTTACTATTCATCCCTTATGTGTTCCCATGTCACAGTGTGTGTGTGTGTGTGTGTGTGTGTGTGTGTGTGCATTCTGTGCTGGCAAGATCTATTTATGGCTTTGGTTTGTTTATCTTTGATTGTTTTCACTTTTTGTGTCACCTCTTGCTTCTTGATTGTGTCCCATTATAAATATATTAGGTGTACATAGTTAATAAATTGTTAAAGCTAATTTCCCTACCATGTTTACAACTTTTGCCTCATTTCTGTATTTTAAATGATGCTTATTAAAATAACCTCTTTTTTAAGAACTGTCACGACTGTCACCTGTCACATTTTAAAATCAGTATCAAATGAGCACAGTTGGCCCACCTTATCTATGGGAATATGGTTCCAGCTTTGAATGTATGAATGAAGGATTTAAGTATGGTGCATAAGAATGTTCCATTGGATAGTGACTTGCGTGAGAAAGCGCACAGCCTTCAGGAACACTTCTAAAACTATACAGAGGATGAAGGTACAATAGGCACACCTACCTTGCGACTATATGGGTGACACATGAGCTCGAGTGGTAGAAATTCGCGAAGTAGGAATACGTGTTCTTGTGGAAAAAATGGGACATGTATATGGGCGGCACTGCCCTGACTGACTGTCCTTTTTTGTATTGTTGCTTCCCTCAACAAGCACTGCATGGCCACACCCTCACTGCAGGACACCAAGAAGGTGCACATACATAAACAGGAGGTCCTTGGGTTACGACGGATACATTCTTAACAACATGTCGTAACCCGATTTTCGATGTTCATCGAAAATCTGGTTACGATATATATATACATATATATATATATATATATATATATATATATATATATATAGAGATATATATATATATATATATATATATATATATATATATATATATATATTTAATGCCCTTACCTCTGCATGCCATGAAACCCTTGGCCATTGAAGGACAGCAACAGAGCATATCTCTTGCTGCGGGGATCATGAGTAGGCAAGATGGGCTCAATTTTCAAATGCTTCACCTCCTCCTCACTCATATCAGGTTTTGGGTCATAAACAACCTGTTGGACTAATTTTTTGTATCAGAATAAAGCAACAATGTACCTAAAATATTTCAATGTTAAGTTAAGAATTCCAAATAATATGTGACTGTAGTTCTGTTATCTACTTTCCAATTTATTTGAGTATTTAAATATTCATTTACAGAGGCATTTAATTTTCATGAAGTGAATACTTTTTTTCTGCAAGTTTCATATATACTTGCATTCATATTAAGCTACGGCAATGAATTCATAAAGATTACAATAAAACTTTAAAAAGTTGGAGTTTAATAAGATTTAATTAGGCTGTTCAAATGGTTATGCTATCTATTTTTTAACTGTCAGAATATTCTAACTTATTATCAAATTAAATATCTTAAATTATATCATACCACAACTATATATTATGATTATAATAAGTTTGATAAAATCAGGATGTAGCTAACATATTTCTGGCCTCACATGGTCAGAATATCTGAACTCAAAATAAAGCTGTGGTCTGTCAAATCCTTGACGTTGTCATGGGCTAAATTGTGTTTACCATGCCCCCGGTTCTTTCTTTTTCCTGTGTCTACAAGTTTGTGGCTCTGCAATTGAACACTATGAAATTATCAAAACTGTGCATTATCCCTGGGAAAAAAATTCTGAGGTAAAAGTCAACCAATTAAGTAGCAAAATCCTTTAATAACTTGCAGTCTTGAAGTACACAGCTACAAACAAAATCTTAACTTTTAATCACCTTTTGGGACATTTTTGGTACAGTATTTTCTGTGGTGCACTGAAGCATGCCTGGCCACCACCTGATAAGGACTCTTGTCTCTCAGGCCAGCTAAATGGCAGCATCTTGACAGCCTGAGCTGGGGACTTGTGGCAAGAATGATGCAGTTTCTTTGCATGTGTGGTTCTGCAACAAGATATATGTTATGGCAATGCATGGCCTCAGTGCTCATCTCCGTCACATTGAGCCTCTGGAAGAAATAACCCATTATTCCTGGAGTGTGACATCCAGGTTACCACAGTTTACCTTCTCCAGGTTCCCCCAAGTACCCATTTATCAACCAGCCTGAAAGGGAGGATGAACAACTGGGTAAGCTGCACACTGACTGCCTGGAATGGGATTCGAACCTGAACTCATGGATTCATAGCTAGGCATGCTAACCACATGGTTACAATTATTACCCTGGGTTTGATTAACCCCATAGCTGTGGGGATCGTGTTTCTTAATTAAAGGCCCCTCTAAGCGAGAAAAAATGAGAAAAAATCATCACTCACTCAAAACATTTCATAATAAATATCAATGCATTTGTGATCAGTTTATGCATTATTTTGGGGGGGTTTACATCATGGCAAAAATTTGGTCCGTCGCTGGTACATGGTAAAGCCACAAATTTGGCCCGTCGCTGCTACCGGGTTAATTTAGAAAATGCCTGTAATTAGTTTCATCACGCAGATGGCAAACAATGCAGCCAAGTCATGGCAACAGCTCTTGGTAGTGGCAACTGGGTCCACCTTCCTCATGGTCTTGTGAGGGTTAATGTGCTTATTTTTTCTCATTACTGCATATTATGAGGATGATACAGTTTTATTTCTGGCATGTTTAATAATTTCCATTCTTTTCTAAATTCACTAGTTTGGGAGACAGGGGAAGAATTCAAAAGCCTAGTAATTTCTGTCAGGAGTTAGCATATTAGTAAAAAAGACATTAAAATTCACCTACCAATTTAATACATTTTGATTTGCCATTGGATATTTCTAGGGATATGCACTAAAAAGAAATCTAAAACAAACATTGACTATTTTATGTCAAGAAATGTAACAATACATCCTACATGTTATATATAATAGGTACTGAGTTACTGACACAGAAACTAGATTCAATGGCATTTTTAAAGGCTGTTATGAGGCATACTCTGTTAAAGAAGCCAGAAGCCCTTGTGAAAACACAACAATTGACTTGGAATTTATGAAGAACCTCAGGAAGGGAAGCAATTCAAGGGAGAGAGAAAAAAAAATAAAAAAAGCCCCAAATGCATTGCTCCTGTAAAGAAAACAGAATGAGAAACCAAAAAGAGAGGGTAAGTTTTGCATGGAGAACTGTCCTGCGACTCCCTTTTTGAGATAGTCCAAGTTATAGGCCGAAGGAAATACAGACGTAGGAAGACTGTACCAGAGGTTACCATCGACAGGGATGAAAGAGTGAAGATGCTGATTACCTCTTGCATAAGGAATTTGGATGCCATAGGGATGAGCAAGAGTAGAAAGGCATGTGAAGCAGGGACACTCAAGGTGTGGAGGCAAGCAGTTAGCAAGTTCAGAAGAGCAGTTGGCATGAAAATATCAATAGAAGATAGACTGAGGGGCAACACTGCAACGGAATTTAAGAAAAAAGATGACTCAGTATAAGGAGGAGCAGTGATGGGAGAAAGAGCCTTTGACTCCATTCTGTTCAAAAGGGCTGTGTGTGGAGCCCCCCCACACAAGATGCATATTCCATTCAAGGGTGGAGGGAAGCCCTTGTATATGGACATCTGAGAGAGGGGAAGAATAGGGGATAGGTGTTTGGAAGATTATGTCAAGTTGACAAGTGGAGAAATTGAGTTTTTGTGGAACTAAAGGACACCAAGTTCCTCCTGCCCCATTTAGAATTGATCAGAGTTTAAGTGTTCTGCAGCATTCAACCTTGAGTTCTGTAATTCCTGTAGGGAGGGTTTCCTGTTAAAAGAAGTTAAATAAAGCAAAGCAGAGTCATCAGGGAACGAGTAAATAGAACATTTTTTTATGGAATGAAAATAATTATAATAAACAATATAAAAAGAGTGGGATATAAAACAGAGCCCGGATAATATTAACGAGAGGGCAGCCACCTCTTGCGAAGTTAATACTTACAATATGGATTCTTTTTTGGTCCATGAATACAGTGCAGTAACAAATGACTTCCAGAAAATAGAAGGGGGTCAACCCCCCCCCGTTAAGGGGGTCATGGGGGTCGAAGCTCCCCCGTTAACGGGGTCAAGGGGGGTAAAGCCCTCCATTAGGTAAGTTATCTTAGGTAAGGTTAGGTTAGTTTACATTTATTCAGCACGTGGTGTGGGGTGGCGGAAATACAGTGGAAATACGGGACAGGGCTGCGGCTGGAGTGGGTTCACTACATGGGCCGGTGGTAATAGGTGGCACCAGGGTGCAGAACAAGCATTGAGAAGTCAATTAATTAGTGATTTCCAGAAAAAAATATGGGCAAGATTTGTTTTAGTACCGTGCCAGTATTTCATTACCTACCGTATGAAACATCACTAGCTCTTCATATATCTTTTCTACAGACATTCATAAATCATGGAAATGCTTTCAAAATCCAATTCCAGGACTATTTATTGTTGGAAATAGGGGATAATATCCATGAAAACGTAACCTCCTCTGGCGGCGGCCACAGCGGCGGTGCAGCCGGTGTTGCGAGAAATACCCCCTCACAGAAATGTCGCATATACATGTGGCAGAGGTCCAGCGCCCCCCCTGGTTAGAAGGGGGGTCGAGGGGGTCGAAGTCCCCCATTAGCAAATCGAAAAGTTCGGTTGGAGTAGTTTAAATATGCTCCCCCGCCCTAAACCCTCTGAGAGCTATTTTGTATCTGTGGTGGCTGCACCGCCGCCGCGGCCGCTGCCAGAGAAGGCTACACTTTTGTGAAAATCATCCCCTATTTTCGACAATAAATAGTCCTTGAATTGGATTTTGAAATGATTGTTGAGTGTTTGTAGAAAAGATATATGAAGAGCTAGTGATGTTTCATAAGGTAGGTAATGAAATACTGGCACAGTACTAAAACGAATCTTTACCAAAAAGACCATCTCCATAATAAACTGAATCATATTTTGTCCAGAAATAGGCAGTCTTGAGTTTACTAGGTTACCCTCTCGTTAATAATCCCCCAGAGCCCTGTAGAACACCACTGTTGATAGGTTTAGGGGCAGAACAGTAACCATCTACCACAGCAGAGATAGATTGGCCTGAAAGGAAACTGGAGATAAAGGAACATAGAAACCATAGGAGGCTAGTTTAAAAAGCAAATATTTGTGCCTGGCATTGTCAAAAGCTTTCAAGATGTTTAAGGTCAATAAGGACGGTCAGGGCACTAAGGTTGACTAAGCCCTGAAGAATTTGCATATATAAAGTAAAAAATGAGTTACCGGTATGTAGGTAATAAGTATCCTATGCAGTGCAGAAGCTATTTCATAAATAAGATGTGGCAGTCATGCACTATAATTAACCAAAAGTATTTCAACCAACTGAATGAGATGGAATTCTCCTGGAATTTGACTTATTTGCTGAAAAAAGTTCCTTATTTTGCAAGACAGGCCACACGCGAGCTTGTTGTGAGCCGTTCACCGCCGCCCGGCCGAGCCAGCTGGCGCCTGCCGCGACCACGACCACGACCAGGGGGCGTTGCAACGGCCATTTCCCCAACCCTCAACTAATAGATAAATCATGAATAGGTATATAAACGTAAACGTAATACAACTAAGAGCCGCCTTGGTCGTGGATGAGGAGAGAATTGTTAATATATTACGAGCGGGCAGCCGGAGGTTCGATTGAGTGCTTCGTACCAGGTGTTGTTAAAAAAAAAAAAAAAAAAAAAAAAGCACCTGGCAACACCATAATAATTAATGATGGTGGTGGTCTCATTCATGTCTCCTGATTATGGAAATCCGAAACCGACAAACATTAACTAGTACGAACATGTCCATCTAAATCAGTTTGTCATCATCCAACAAACAACAATCACTACCGCCAAAAATGAACTCGCCAACCCTGAACTGAAACCGACCAACCTTCGCCTCGGAACGTCTCTTCGTGTCCTCGTCCTGCTTCACTGCATTCATCACGACAACAACTGGAATAGCCAGAAATGAGTTCAAATTCCGTAGGAGGGGTTTTGATCCTCCTCTCTTGGAAGACTTCAAATCGGTGCCAGGAAGAAATCCAGATGAAGGTAGGCTGTTCCAGAGTGTACCAGCAAACAGAATGAATGTATGAATAAATATAAATATATATATATATATATATATATATATATATATATATATATATATATATATATATATATATATATATATAGTCGTATATTGGGGATTTGGATAGCATAGGGATGAACAAGAGGTGTGTGTGTGTGTGTGTGTGTGTGTGT
>NC_066511.1:23191921-23216921 GCF_024679095.1 Eriocheir sinensis
TCTTACACGAATATTTTTGTCATATTTAATAAAGCAACGATTCTCGGCTGGGAGTAGCCTTATCATAATTAGCGGGAGTGGGTTTAATTAAGCACAATCGCTCGAGGCAATTAATGAGTGTAAAAAATCTACTACGTTGCCTTTCCAGCGCAGACGTCAGCCGAGTTGTGAATATCAATTAACTTCTAACAAGGGTTATTATTTAGTGTGGATCAAGAGAACTGTACTGGTCTCGGTTTGTCTCTCTCTCTCTCTCTCTCTCTCTCTCTCTCTCTCTCTCTCTCTCTCTCTCTCTCTCTCTCTCTCTCTCTCTCTCTCTCTCTCTCTCCCATTGCTAATCTTGCATCCAGGTTATTAATTAACTTCTGACACGGGTCATTCTTTTTGTGTGGATCAAGGGAACTGCGGTGCAAGGACAAACTCATAATTATGTCTTGCTAGTTATCATTCAGGAGAATTATATTAAATCAGTCTGATACTACTACTACTACTACTACTACTAATACTACAACTGCTAAATGACAATAACATTGAGTTTACCTAGTCTTAGCATCCGTTAAGTTAAAAACTTACAAAATACAAACAAGGAAAAACAGTAGAAAATTAGATGGATGAAGGTTTTAAGAACACAGCGTGTTGGTGATGCCAAGACAGGGCAGCATCTCTCGGTGGTCGTGGAGATGCTAATCATGCAAGTCAGTGCGTGATACCTATGTGGCATCGATTGGTCAGTTACTCGTGAAGGGTGAGCAGATTCAGGTGGGTGAGCTCGTTTTCGTAGTAGGTGTAAAATTTGCCCAGACTCTGTCTGCAACCCCGCTTCTGTACTCTCTCTAGTTGGCGCTGCTGGGTCTTGGTGGAGGAAGCCCAAGCAGGTGTGTGTGTGTGTGTGTGTGTGTGTGTGTGTGTGTGTGTGTGTGTGTGTGTGTGTGTGTGTGTGTGTGTGTGTGTGTGTGTGTGTGTGTGTGTGTGTGTGTGTGTGTGTGTGTGTGTGTGTGTGTATCATTTCCATTCGAATGAGGCAAAAAAATAGCAGTCTATAAAAGTCCTTTCGGCTCTAGGATAAGTTCGTCTATCTTTCCTTCCCTCTCCGTCCCACACCTCCTCAGCTATTCCCTTTCAGCAGCGAGTTCTTTCTTCGTAGTCCTTCATCTTCAAATATCTGCCGATCCAATCTCGCGTCCACGGCCATTTCAAGATATAGCCTGACCTGTATCATGGTCCGTCTGCTCTCCTCTCCCTCCTTTCACAATTACGGTTATAGAGCTCAGCCCCCGAGACAGACAGACCCCCCTCCCCACGTGTGTGTGTGTGTGTGTGTGTGTGTGTGTGTGTGTGTGTGTGTGTGTGTGTGTGTGTGTGTGTGTGTGTGTGAGAGAGAGAGAGAGAGAGAGAGAGAGAGAGAGAGAGAGAGAGAGAGAGAGAGAGAGAGAGAGATTCCTCACAATGCTAGTGGTCCCACGCAGCATATTACTTCTTCCCTTTTCATATATAACACACATCATTACTCGGCGCCGTCAACCGTCCATCCATGGCTGCTGTACCGCCTCCACTACGCTGATTAATTCCCCTCCCCTCCCATCAGTACAACCATCAACAGCAATTACTTCAGTGCAGAATATTCCCCGTTATCGCTATGTCTCTTATAACCATTCACAATATTGCTTAAGATTTTTTGTGTTTGTTTAACGCGTCACACTGAACAGTCTGGTCTACGCCTCCCACTCAGCAGCAACACACGCCACCGCCTGCACGTTCTCCTCATCCAAACACCACACGTCTTGCTTACTAGTCTTTCATCAAGTCTATACAGTCAGTGTTTTTTCTAGCCGTAAAAACAATCTTCTTTTTCGTCCTCCTCCTTCTCTTTCTCCTCTTCTTTTTTCTTCCTTTTCTTCTTCTTCTTATTCCTCCTCCTCCTCCTCCTCCTTCTCCTCTTTCTTCTCTTCCCTTTCTTTTCTTCTTCATTTTCCTGCTCCTCGTCCTCCTCCTCTTTCTCCTTTTTCTTTTTTTTTTTGGTCTTTTTTTTCTTCTTTTATTTCTTCCTCCTTCTCCTGCTCCAACTTTTCCTCCTCCTCTTCCTTCTAGTCCTCCTTGTTTTCTTTTTCTTTTTCTTCCTTTTCCTTTTTTTTCTTCTTCTTTTTCTTCTTTTTCTGCGTACTTCTTCTTCTTCTTCTTCCTCCTCCTCCTCCTCCTCGTCCTCCTCCTCTTCCTCCCGCCACACACTCCCAGTAATGCCTGCCGAGAGAGCCAGAAGGCGAAGAATTTTATCTGGGTCCCCGCCTCCACAGGTCACCGTCGCCACCCCCCCCCCTCCCCTCCCCAGGTTTCTTGAGTAGTTAGCGGGGATATAAACTTTGATCCTCGGTGTCTCGCAGCCCCCGCGCTAAAATTACTTGCCTACAGCACGACCGTCACGGGGAGTTTACCTTTTTTCGCAGACTTTTTCTTCTTTCTTTCCCACTCTCTCTCTCTCTCTCTCTCTCTCTCTCTCTCTCTCTCTCTCTCTCTCTCTCTCTTTCTCTCTCTCTCTCTTACACACACACACACACACACACACGTCCCTCACACACACGGGAGAGTGCAAAATAGAGCAGTAGAAAAAGAAACGTGAGTGACTAAAAAAAGTCAAATAAATAAATAAAATAAATAAGAACACATTACCTGAAGTGAGACCCCCCCCCCCCACATCCATCTAAATACAATTTCTAAGATTATAGACATGAAGGATTATACGCATTTATTTTAATGATAGCAATTATTCTAAGAGATTATAGGAAAGGGGATTCGGAGTGGAATTCACATAAAACAAACAAACAAACAAAGAAGGCAAGAATGTGTAAGGAAAGAAATGTGGAATGGAAAGGATGTGGAAGGGTGATTGGGAGAAGGCTGGCTATAGCGCGGGATGGGAGCTGGCAAGGAGAGGAGAAAAAGTATGATAATGGAGTACTTTTTTTCTTTACAGTAGAGGAAGCGATCAAGGGAAGAAAAAAAAACAATAATGAAAAAAAAGCCCGCTACTCACTGCTTCTACAAAGAGTCAAGAGGAGTGGCCGAAAAATAGCTCAATTTCGGGAGGAGAGGTGTCCTGATACCCTCCTCGGAGATAAAAAAAATCGAGAGAGCAGTATGTGATAAGAAAAGGATATCGAGGACTGGTCAGGGAGAAAATGGGAGACACGAGTAGAAAAGGAGCACAAAAAAACGAACTGAAAGAGTCGAGAAAAATATATCCAATTCTGATTCTGAACATGGAGTTAGAAAAATGATGAGTAATGAAGGAGTGAGTGAGGGAAATGAGAGGAAATGGAGGTTTCAAAAAGTTTGGTAAGAGGACGGAAGTGTTAAGAAAGTAGGAGAAAACTATGCATAAAGAAAGTAGGAAACGTAGATTCTGAATATGAAGTTAGAAAAGAGTTATAAGTAATGATGTGGGGAGTGAGAGAAATGAGCAGAGAAGTAAATTTAAAAAAGTGGAAACGAAAGTGGAAGGAAGTGTTAAGAAGGTAGGAAACTTGGGTTCATCGTACGAAGTATAAGAATAAAAAGAGATGAGCAAGAAGGAGAGTAAGGCAAAGAAGGTAGTGAAAGGTATGAAAAATTGTGTAGGAGGGAAGGAAAATATTAGAGAAGCATACTGTAAAGCGCACTGAAAAAAGCGATTGGAGAGTGGTAAGGAAAGTACTTGTGACGTGGAACCATTAGAGATAAAGTAAAGAAAAATGGGAGTGAGAAGAGTAAACAAAACATATTGGAACAGTGTAAAAGGTTGTGCGGCTGGGAAGGAAAATAAAAAAACCCGTTAAAGAATAGAAAGAGAAAGAGGAAAAGCATTTGACGGCTTCGCTAAAATATGGGAAGAAACATCAAAAGAACCGTTAAAGAATAGAAAGAGAAAGAAGAAAAGTAGCATACGGCTTCGCTAAAACATGATCCAATAAATAATCTACTGTTACCATTACGTTGCTTCGCTTCCCTGTGTTCCTACAACGGTACTTCGCTTCTCTTCCCTCCTTCCACGTTCCTATTCTTTTCTTCTCCAATCGATCAGCGAGGGAAATCGAGCGTGTGCGTCAAAGCCCATTTTTTTGATAGAATGTTTATGTATCCTTCTGAAGTGTTCCAACCAGCAGTAAATGGCGTCCGCTGCGAGCCTTGTCCCATCCGCGTTCCCTTTTTACATCCTCATCCAATACTCGTTCCATCTGTTTTCCTCCCCCCATCCCTCCCCTTCCCCCACCCCCGCTACACACACACACACACACACACACACACACACACTCAAAATGATTCATGATGCCACACGCTCTTATTGTTTTCTTTATAATTTCCCTCATTAGTTTTGGGATAGAAATATTAACATGTTTAAGTGTTGACAAAGGTTATAGGGGTTGATATGTAGTGTGCAGAATGACTTAGTGTTTAGAGAAAAGATCACTCGCAGACTACCGTTAGTTTTTCTTTATCTTCTAGACACTTATCATCAATATAGCAGTAGCAGATCTTAGTTTATGAATCAGCATTTTTAGCGATGTATGAAAATTCTTCTTCCTCAGTGTAGGAAGGATTCTTGGGCTATGAAGTATTATTCTCAATGATGTAATATATTCCTCTCTGTGCAGTCAACTCTTTCTTTCATTACATTCCTTGTGGTCAACCAGTCCCAATCTGAGGACGGTGTCAATTAATTTCCTCCTGCAGAGTCACGTGAAGGCTAAACAAACGGAGACTTGTAATCAACCCGGTAGCGGCGACGGGCCAAATTTGTGGCTTTACTGTGTAGCAGCGACGGGCCAAATTTGTGCCATGATATCAACCCCCCAAAATAGATGATACATAATCTAATCACAAGTGCTTTGAAATATATTATGAAATGGTTTGTGTGAGGGGTGATTTTTTCTCATTTTTCTCGCTTGAAGGGACCATTAATTAAGAAACATGATCCCCGCTGCTACCGTTTCCCCGCGTTGTGTTGAGGCAATCACAGACTACAAACCCAATTCCATACTATACTAAACCACTTTCGGCCAATTATACAAAGCCTAGGCTCTATTGTTGAGGCATTTACCGCCCTTCCACTCTGTTCCTCCGCTTCTGAGATCTATATTTTCTCGTCCTTTTCTCGTTCTCTCACGCCGCTTTCACTTTCATTTTCTTTTCCTCGGCGTCTCAGGTGTTTGGGGGAGGTTGAGCTCTCTCTACCTGCTTCGTCTCTTACAACAATAATACTAATACTAATACTAATACTGATACTGATAATAATAATAATAATAATAATAATAATAATAATAATAATAATAATAATAATAATAATAATAATAATAATAATAATAATAATAATAATAATAATAATAATAATAATAATAATAATAATAATAATAATAATAACAATAATTTAGTCAATCCAGTCCTAAAAAACAATCTAGATTCTTGGGCTGATGGCAGTCTACTTTATCAAATTCCTCATGATTATTACGAAATTATTGCCATTATTTCCTAACATTATCAGAATTAAAAAAAAAGTCTATGGTATTAAACGAATTTTTTTCATTATACAGAGGTGAGATTACACATAAAATATCTTAACATTGCACGAGGGCCTCCCCGCTGATCCTCTTGTTGCACGGGGTCTGCATGGAAAATCTCCCGGCGATTCACTTGTCTTCTTAAACGAGTTATTGCTGTTATCTTTTGGCAAACACTTTGTAATGAACCTTTGTTTTCACCTGGGCCATAAGGCTGGTATTACAAGACACTTTGCTATATCACATCAGCTATTTCTAAAGGTCAAAGAGGGGATCAATCGGGTTCTAATGAGTGTTTCTTTTGGTTCATGGTACAAAAGAAGGGTCAGACTACCACCAGGGTCATAAAACTACCCTAGGAAATGCCCACAACTCCTACGAAAGCCTTGTCAAATATGTGTTCTTGGGCGGCGAAATGTCTCATAAAACGACCCTTAAAGTTTTCCATGCAGGTCGACATGTACTTGTAAACTTCACTCTTCCGTTTTCTCCATATCAATCTCCACTCAGGCTCTTAGACTCTCTTTGTGGAGCTCTTTAATATTTTTTCGTAAATTTTCCTCAAAAACAATTAAAAAGGTGTTATCGTCCGTAAATCTAAGGCTAAGATATTCATCATCTATCGTGGTTCCTGTGTTATCTCACTATTATGTAAGCACCTTTAAACAGCCCATGAATAATTTTGGAAGGCTTGTCATCTTGCCTAGCATCTTTCGAAATTGAAATTTTCTCTTATTTTTATTGGTATATTTTAAGGTTTGACGTGATTTCTCTCTCTCTCTCTCTCTCTCTCTCTCTCTCTCTCTCTCTCTCTCTCTCTCTCTCTCTCTCTCTCTCTCTCTCTCTCTCTCTCTCTCTCTCTCTCTCTCTCTCTCTCTCTCTTCCTCCTCCTGAGTGCCTGCCTAACACCTGAAGTTTTATCTAGGTCAAACCCTCACCATACACTACTACATCAACATTCCGAAATCCACTCACTAACTTCTCTCCCCAGCCCCTCTCGATTCTAATCCCTCTCCAGTTCCTCACCTTCCCCTTCCTTCACGACCGCCGCTACCCTGAGTCAGCCTCATTTTAATTCTACCCTCATTCCTTCCCTCCCCGTTTTAGCACTCCCTTTCCCCATTGCTCGCCCCTGCTGCCTAAGTAGTATTGCCTTCTCGTCCTTCCCACTCTCCAAGGCCCCGGAGCCATATACCTTTCCTATTCCCCCCCCCCCCCCCCTATCTTTCTTCCGGTGCTCAATTCCTAAGTCCTGTTTTTTTTATTTTTTATTCCTGTCTTTACTGTCGCACCCCCAATCTCTCTCTCTCTCTCTCTCTCTCTCTCTCTCTCTCCTGAACTAACTTCCTCACTTCAGTTGTAACGTTTCCCTTGAAGCTCCGAAACTTTGGCGCCTTTTTATACATCGGGAAGTGATGGCGAAAGTTTTTTCCTCATTAAGCTGTTTTACGAATAAATTGTACCCTTCCACTTCGGATGCCACTACATGTAGGCTAATTCACTTCGATAAGAGTGTGTGTGTGTGTGTGTGTGTGTGTGTGTGTGTGTGTTGGATTCACACTGTAGCATGGCTTGTTATATTTTATGGATTCTTTTGAAGGATATTGTTATGATTTGTCAGCCATTAATAATGATAATAGTTTTAACTCCTTTCATCCTGTTGACTCTGAGTGGAGCACTCTGATTGCTCTCAGGGGAACAGGAGAAAAAATATGTTGATGATGGAAACAAGTAAATTATATTGTTTATAGAGCTTTCTCTTTTTGAGAGCTCTGACACTTTTTTGTATTACCATAAAAGTAATCTCATCACTGGGAATGACATTTAATTTCACTGAACGATGTTGTAATTAAATTTTGTAATTGAAGTGTAGGGGTGGGGGGCACGAGGAGGCGGGTCAGACTCAGGAGGCAGCCTGCCGGCGCTGACCACCTGAGTGGGAGCGACCTTTTTTATCTGGGTGGACGTGAATAGAACGAAATAATTCGGAACATACGTAGTAAATTGTACATAGATAAACAAATAACTAAAATATGAATGAAAAGGTCGTGAACAGAAAAGAAGTAAACGTGGTGGGTGAGTATACACATAACACATTGATAGACGAGCGAGTCAAAGTGAAGAAAAAAATGAGAATAAAGATGCATTTTTATACACATGAAAAGCACGGAAAAGAAAGTTTGTATATCTTTGAATAGCTTAACATATGAATAAATAAAAACTATGGTATAACTTATGCATGCATTGAATTTAAAAATCATTGGAATGAAATAATTTAGGTGTTGCTGAACGAAACCCGCCCCCATTGGTTAATGCAGCAAGAAAATGAGAAGATATTCAACGGAAATCATAAATCATACCAGTTTGGTGAAGTAAGTTTCGTATTCGCTATTTGATCCCTGATTATCACACTAATAAAAAAAGTGTGAATAATGATAGAAGTAATAATAATGCTAATAAAAATATAACAGTAATAATACTAATGCTAATACTAATACTAATACTAATGATAATAATAATGATAATAATGATGATAATGATGATAACGATAGTAATAATAATAATAATAATAATAATAATAATAATAATAATAATAATAATAATAATAATAATAATAATAATAATAATAATAATAATAATAATAATAATAATAATAATAATAATCATAAACAAATAATGATAATAGTACCAGTAAAGTTTGTTTATTCTTAGCAGCGGTTATGCTGAAAAGTTGCAAATAACAGATAGAGGTAAACAAAATAAATAAAAAAAAAGCATTTGGTGGGTCGTGGCAGGGCAGGCGTTGGGCGCGGCGAGGCCATGGGTGTGTGCTGTGTCTGTGCCAAAATGTGTGCGTGTGTACGTGGATGAATGGGTGGGCGGGTGCGTGTGTGGGTGAGTGTGCGCGTATGTGTGATATGAATCATTACTAATCAATCAATCTCTCTCTCTCTCTCTCTCTCTCTCTCTCTCTCTCTCTCTCTCTCTCCTGATGGCGAACGTCGAATATTGGAGTTCTCAACCTTTTGCAAGCTGGGCCCCCCAAAGCTGGTTCAGTGCAGTTGGGGCTCCCCTCCTCCCTGCGATACCCACTCACCTCCCCCCCCCCCAACTATGCCATAATAGATAGATGGATAGATAGATAGCCCTTGACTAGGCTATTATCGTATTGGCTCACACTATTATTATTGTTATTATCATCATCATTATTATTATTATTATTATTATTATTATTATTATTATTATTATTATTATTATTATTATTATTATTATTATTATTATTATTTTTATTATTACTATTATTAGTACTAGCTGCATCTCCTTTGTACTAATAGCCAGTGAGTCCGTGATTTTGCGTGATTTTTCCCCTCCCGTCTGTGCTCGCGCGCCCTCGGGAGTGTCGCCCCCCCGGTTTAGAACCATTGGTCTAATACATAATAAAAAACCTATAATCGAACATTAGACTGCATCTACATTTACTATTAATACCAAGCACACACACACACACACACACACACACACACACACACACACACACACACAATCAGCTGTTGGCCCATTTGTCTCCTCGTGGCCGGCAGTCCCGCAACCGTACACCGCCAATGCTGCTGACGGGTTCGCGTATAACTAAACGTGTAATACCCACAAACACAGGCACAGCAGCACACCGATTCGCACGTCCGCAGCCGACATTTTGTGAAGGGAACGTTATTATTAGGACAGGGCTCGTTATTTTCTAATATTAAAAAAAAAAAAAACTTACGACAAAGGAGTTCCGGAAGTGATAATAAGAGAGAAACCGACGTCGAAGATAAGAAACAGGCATGCAGAGGAAATGAGGTGATGATGGAGATTAGGAGGAAACTAGAGGAGAAGGAGGAGGAGGAGGAGGAGGAGGAGGAAGTATCATCTTTCAATTAAAAATACAGGGGGAGGAGGGTTAAGAGGAAGATTAAAGGATGCTGGAGAGAAAGAGGAGGAGGAGGAGGAGGAGGAGGAGGAAACACAGAACCATGAAAGAGTAGGCAACATAAATATTGCTGACTCATTGCAAGGCTGCCTGCTTAAGTGATTTAATTACTTCGTCAGCTACTTCAGTAACCTGAAAAACAGCCCCAGGAACTTGCTGTACGTATACGTGCGGGACTGTTCAGTTCATTCCTGACGCAACAAAGTGACGGTCCATGCGGACTGCTTGCAGGGAGGTCGTTCCACTGGCGGATGACTCTCTTCGAGAAATAACTCCTGCCGATGTCTGTATTGCATCGCCTTGCAGCCGCCCTTGCTAGAGTCATTATTTGACCGTTATTTCTAGTACTCGGGTTAGTTGGAAGTGCAAAAAACTTAGTGATCATTGTTTCTGAACTGGTCCAGGTAAAGGAGGAGAAAAAAGGAAAAGGAGGAGGCGGAAGAAGAGGAGGAGAAAAATTATGATGAGGTGAAGCAAGGGTAAGGAAAATTATGATTTGAAAGAGGAGGATTGGAAGGAGAAAGAGGATTAGAAGGAGGAAGAGGAAGGCGAGAAGGAGGAGGATGGAAAGAAGATGGAGGAAGAGGCGAACGAGGAGGAGGTGAAGGAAACATGAAAACATGGAAACATAGAAAGACCGGCAACATCAAGCCTGTTACAAGGTTACCCGCCCAAGCAATTTCATCTACTCGACAGTCACTTCAGTGCCCAAAGAACAGATGAAAGCACTTTGGTACGTACGTTCAATTCACTCCTGACACAACGAAGTAGTGGTCGACTCGAATTTTAGAGGAGGTAATGGTTTCCGCGTTAACTACTTCCGAGGGAAGGTCGTTTCACTGACGGATGATATGGTTTGATGAAAAAAAAATCCTGCCGATGTCTGTACTACATCGCCTTGCTTGAGTCGGTAGATTTATTTCTATTTTCTCTTTTGTTCTAATGTATGTAAAAAAAAAAAAAAAAATCGGGTTAGTCTTGGTGTATCGAGGTATTCGCTTCTCGTAATCGAGTTTACTATTCCAAATGAGGGTTCGACCAGCTCTGAGGCTGTTTTGGTAACTAACATACACGGGTTTCGGCAAGGAGGAGGAGGGGTAAGGATTAGGATTAATATGGAAGCATGGAAAAAAGGAGAGCAAAAGAAAGCCGATTAGATCATTGGAGGTTGTCCCCTCTGGTGATTTTATGTGATCAATTGGCACTTCCTGCCCGCACTTCGGCACCTACGTTCAATTCACTCCCGAAGTAACGGTCGATGCTGTTTTTTAGTTGATGGTTTTCGAACTACTTCTGCAGGAAGGTTGTTCCATTGGCTCAGTTTGAGAAGTTCCTAGCAATGTTTGTACTACTTCGTCTCGCTTGAGTAACTAGATTGATATTTTTAGTTCTTAAGTTGTTTTTTTACTCAAAGAACTTGGAATGATCGACATTACTGAACTTCTTCAGGTACTTGAATACCTTTTTTTTTTTTTTTTTTTGCTGCCCACGTGCCGCTGGCATCTTCCGGTGGGGCCTGATGGTCAGCCCAGCCGTTCGTTCTGGCGCAGGCGAGTGTTTATAGTGGCGCTTATCATGCTGCTCATGCTGCCCCTCGTACATGATTGATTCGCTTCTTCGCTTAGACGGCGAGTCCGCCGAGTGGTGTTGAGATGAGTCAGGACACAGGTAAGATCATAAGGCGCACTCCGAACCCCAGCGTGAGGTAGCGTGAGTGAGAGGATCCGAACCTGAACCGTCGTCCGAATAGGTCCAGTACGCCACTTTGCCAACCACTATACCTGAATCGAATCTTCTCATAAGTGTCTCTTTTCCAGCATAAAGACACTGAGTCGCTTGAGTAGTTCCTCATACGGCTGAGGCTTAAGGGTGGAATAATTTTTGTAGCACGTCGCTAAATTCTTTCCAATAATTTAATGTCTTTCCTGTTTTTTGGGAACCAGAACCGCATCGGATATTCGAGATGAGGTCTTAACATTGAGTTATATAAAGACATTACTCCCGGCGTCTTACACTCGAAGGTCTTTGCTATGAACTCCAGTACAGATATATATTTATTTTTGTGCGATATATATGTATATATATATATATATATATATATATATATATATATATGTATATATATATATATATATATATATATATATATATATATATTTACAGTGGTTTGTATGTTTCAGGTCACTTCTGATGGCGACCCCAAAGTAGATTAGGAAGGGAAGGAGGAGGAGGATATCAATCGTTGATAGTACAACAGTTACGGCCTTCAAGAATAGATTAGACAAGTATTTTGATTTCAACCAGCAACTAAGATATTACTCATTGTCATAACAACGTTAAGTTCTTTCGAATACTGGTGTCCTTGTCCGCTTTTATCGCCCGGTTAGTGGTAGCAGTAATAGTAGTTCTTTCCTCTTTCCTACATAATTTCCATGCAGTTTCTCCATGCTGCATGGTTCTTTTTCCTTTCCTGCCAGCTTTGGCTGGAGGGATGGGGGGTGGGGAGGAGCCTTCGCCTTTGCTGTCCTTCATCTTCCACCTTTGATTAGATAGTTAGTGTAGCTTGTCACAAACAGCCTCGTAAGGACCAGCAGGTCTGCTGTTGTTTGTTCTTCCTTTGTGTTCCTTTGTGTTGAGGAGGAGGAGGAGGAGGAGGAGGAGGAGGCCTCCCTCCTCACCTTGGCACTTCCTTCCCGCCCTTAACCATACACACCAACCAGCGTCACCACCACCCTGCCCCGCCCCTCCACAGAGTCGGCGGGGTGTAGGAGGGGTGCCAGATACTACGCGCTTCGAGGGAAGACTCACAAAGGCGAAGTGATATATATGATGCATGAAGTAAAAAAAAGAAAAATAAATAAATAGATAAATAACGCATGCAAAATTTATGCATTCACTAATGATCAAAGGTACGTATTTCACGCGTACAGAAGCACACACACACAAAAAAAAAAAAAAAAAAATCTTGACTAAACAGAGGAAGAAAAAGTGCGATGCCATCAGTACAGGTAAAAAAGAATGCATTAATAAATCGCAGGCGAGGTCTGCATTACGAGGAGCTGCTCATTTGCATTTTGCGTGGTGCTTCAGGGTATACCTTCCCCCGTCCCCCCCTTGTGGTAGCCCTGCCTCTCCTCCCCCCCCACCCCCGGCACACTACACGGCAAAGGGTGAGGTGAGGCGAGGCAGCAGGAAGGGAAGAGAACAAGAGAAAAAGAGGGATGGGATGCGACGTAAAGAAGAAGAAAATAAAAGGAGATCTATTCAGTGGAAAGTTTGGTAAAAGTGAGGAGAGGTGAAGGTAGGGAAAAAGAGATGAAATGATATGTAAAGTGAACGACCGGAAAAGATGACATGTTTGGTGGAGGGAAAGGTTGGGCAAAGTGAGGAGAGGTGAAAGTAAGGAAGTTGAAAAAGTTAGCCAAATTGAAGGCGTGCAAAAGTATACATAAAACAAGGTCAGGTTGGTAAAATGATGAGAGAAAAAAAGCTGGAAGGGTAAGGAAATGGAAGGAATATGAGTGAGGGTAGAAAAGAATGGGAAGCAGAGCAAGAAAAAAAAGAACGAAGGAAGAAAGTAAAAAGAAGTTGAAAAAGTTAGCCAAATTGAAGGCGTGCCAAAGTGAAACAAGGTCAGGTTGGTAAAATAATAAAAGAAAAAAAGCTGGAAGGGTAAGGAAATGGAAGGAATGTGAGTGAGGGTAGAAAAGAATGGGAAGCAGAGCAAGAAAAAAAGAACGAAGGAGGAAAGTAAAAAGGAGAGGAAGAAACGAGCATAGACAATAAGGAAGAATAAGGAAAAAAGGAAAAGTCTATAGAAAAGATCTGCAAAGGAACGGGAAGGAAGGAAGGAAGGAGAAGATAGAACGGAAGCGCTGCAGTGACGGCGTGAATTTCCTTGCCTAACACACACATACATACAAACATACATACATACATTTCATATATACATACATGCGCACACATCCTTACATACACATCCAATTTAAAATGAAACACATAACCGAGGAAGTAAAAATGTCGAAGTGACTATACATTTTAGAACTCGCAGATGTCGTATGTTGAACTTGAGAAATACACAAACAAACAAAACAACAACAACAACAACAAAAATGAAACGGTTGCGGAGGCCAAAAACAAAGGCTATTCAGTTACAATTACAAACAAGCTTCAGAATCAATATCAACACAGACGGTTGGTTCATTAAGACTTGCTAAAATATATAATTACTGTTGATGAAGTGTGCAGCGTGAAATATGGCGTATGAAAGGAAGAAGAGAAAGAAGAAGAAAAGAAAAAGGACAGGAAACGAAAAAAAGGAAACAGAAAAAAAGAAGGGAAGAAGAAAAAGAAGATGAAGAAGAAGAGAGCACGAGAAGATAAGATGAGAAGAGAGGAATAATAATAATAATAATAATAAGAAGAAGAAGAAAAGATGAGAAGGAGAAGAAGAAGAAGAAGAATTAGAAGAAAACAACAGGAAAAAAGAAAAAGAAGAAAAAACAAATGAATAAAAGGAAGAAAAAGAAAGAAGAAAAGAAAAGAAAAGAAAAAGAAGAAGAAAAGAAGAAGAAGAAGAAGAAGAAAAAAAAAGGAGAAGAAAAAGAAGAAAAAAAGAGAAGAAATAGAAGAAGAAAAAGAAAAGATGAAAAGAAGGTGAAGAAGAAGAAGAAGAAGAAGAAGAAGAAGAAGAAGAAGAAGAAAATACAAGAAAAAAGAAAACAAAAACAAATGAAGAAGAGGAAGAAAAAGAAAGAAGAAAAGAAAAGAAAAGAAAAGAATAAGAATAAGAATAATAAGAAGAAAAAAAGAAAAAGAAGAAGAAGAAGAAGAAGAAGAAGAAGAAGAAGAAGAAGAAGAAAAGAAGAAAGAAAAGAAAATAAAAAAAAGAAAAAAAAGACTAATGTAAAATTTAAGATTAAAATAATGGCAAAACTTTACGAAGTCTTAAAAAAAAGTTTCACTGCTAACTTGTTCTCCCTCGGCATGCATTATATAGTTAGCGAAACTAAATACGAGCCTGAATTCAGCGTTGTTCTCTTGTCCATTACCTGATTCGAACCACCACCACCATCACCACCACCACCACCACCACCACCATCACGGGGCTGCCAAGAAGGGTTTGAGGTGTTTTGGTTTTGTATGAGCTCAAGACTCTTTGCATTCTCCTCTTCTCCTTCCCCTGTTTTTTCCACGAACAGCTCTCTTCTTCCTCCTCCTCCTTCTCTTTCTCAGCTTCCTCCTCCTCCTCCTCCTCCTCCTCCTCAGCTTGCTCTTCACCCTTCTCTTCCTCCTCCTCCTCCTCCATCATCTTACTGCACTTTTCAAATCCATTTTTCCCTCCACATTTTACCATCATCTTTTTAGTTCAGGAAAGAGGTGCTTGTAAATTCCGCGCCTCCTCTTTTTCTTCAGTATTTTCTTTTCTTTTTTGCTTCCTTCTTCTTCCACCACCACCACCACCATCACCTTTTCTTCCTCCTTCTTTCTCCTTCTCCTCCCCGCCCCCCCCATCCTTAAGAGCACTCCATCTTCACCCAGGAACCAACACCAGGCTTTCACTGCATACCTGGATATTATGGGCCCTGAAAGACTCCGGTGAGATGCGGGGAAAAAAAAATCTTAATCAACAAATACTTTTAGGTCTTTCGAGTTTTTCACCCATTGGATAATTCCGGAGCATCATCCATTTCACAAAATCATTCATGCGTCGATACTGCACCCGATACTTTTTTTTTTTCATTTTTCAGAAGAACGTGGCCTTAGGCAAGGGACGTGGCCGGCTGATTTAGATTATATTCGCTTTAAGGTGCAAGGAAAGAAACGCAGAAAAAGGAAAACAACAGGTAGAGGAAGGGAACAGAGGCGGCAGGGGAGTAAAAATAGGCAGAGGAAAGAAAAGGAGAGTACACACATCGCATCTGAAAAGAGGTGTGTGGAACGGAGGGGATAAAAGATAGAAAAGAAGAAATTACCTACGCGAAGAGAAAGAAAACTAAAAAGAGAATGGATAGTGAATAAAGTGTGGAGTAGGTGCCACATATTCAAATGAGTGTTCTCTTAATCAAGCAGCGCGTGGAGATAATATTAGAAGGAACAATGGGAATGAATGGACGAGGCAGGAGGAAAAAAAACACCGGGAAGGCAAAGAAAGGGGGTGAGAGAGCTATAAGAAGTGGTGAATGCTGGGAAAGATGAAGACGGACTAAAGGTAAAGTACGGAGAATGACATAAAAAAAAACAGAGAAGAGAAAAAGGACGATGAAAAGTGCAGTGTTCGGTGGGGAAATGAAGTGGGGGACAACAAGAGGCTGATCCGGGTATGAAATGAAACAAAGGAAAAGTTAAGCAAGCAGAAGCAAAGAGAAGAGCAGAAGAATGTGAGGAATGAAAAAAAATGAATAAAGAGGAGAAAAAGAAACGTATAAAGAAAAGGAAATTGGGAGAACTGCAATCCAACAAACAGAAACCAACCGAAAAATACAAGAGAGAACAACATTCAATACTTATACAAATACACCAGATAGAAGAAAGAAAAAAAAAGAAGTGCGCAAAAAATAAGGCAAAAAACCACAACCACACAATGAAAGGGAAAATCAATACAACAAACAGAGAGAGAGAGAGAGAGAGAGAGAGAGAGAGAGAGAGAGAGAGAGAGAGAGAGAGAGAGAGAGAGAGAGAGAGGGAGAGAGAGAGCGAGCGAGATAGAGAGAGAGAGAGAGAGAGAGAGAGAGAGAGAGAGAGAGAGAGAGAGAGAGAGAGAGAGAGAGAGAGAGAGAGAGAGAGAGAGAGAGAGAGAGAGAGAGAGAGAGAGAGAGAGAGAGAGAGAGAGAGAGAGAGATGGGGGGGGGGATTTACATAGGTATTCATGTTGTACGGACCCTATGGCTCAAACGAAGTGAGACTACAACAATCAAATGTCTCCTGATGGCCAACAGGACTGTATTTCTTCTTTAGTGAATATTACGGTCGAGATTGCTTTTAAAACGAGTTAATCGTGTTGCACTGGACCACTGAAGGAGGGGATTTATTCCATTATCTAAAAAAAATGTGGTCTGAATTTATTTGTTTACATGCATTAATGTTTAGTGGCACTATTTATTTTTCGAGACGTGTTATCGATCATAAACAATTTGGCTTTGTCCACATTCTTCTTGCTCCAGCTCCCTTTCCTTCTCGTGACCATGAACACCCGCCACCTTCCCCACTTCACCAACATCACCTTGTTTAAGTACTGATTCTAACGTTATTCTGCTTTTCCTTCCCTCCCCCTTCACCCCTTCTTCCACCCTCCTTCAACAATGGTTCGCTGTTTGGTAGTTACGCGCCTGCATTTGTTACTGCCAAACCTTAATCGAGAGAGTGTCACAAAGCAGTCGTCGGGCAGGTAAACTAATGAGCTATCGGGGAATTTAGTATTACAGCCACCTCGGTGTAAATGTCTGATGTTAAAGCGAGTGAATAACTGATGATAATGGTAGTGGCGGTTATGGTGGTGTTGGTGTTGGTAGTTATGGCGGTGGTGTTGGTGGTGCCGGTGTTTGACGCGTGCCCAGCCAAAAAAAAAAAAAAAATATTGTCGCCTGTTTGATTTTTTTATTTTATTTGATGTGCGTAACATACTTAATTAAGCATGTGTGTGTGTGTGTGTGTGTGTGTGTGTGTGTGTGTGTGTGTGTGTGTGTGTGTGTGTGTGTGTGTGCGCTCGCGCGCATTCATGAGAGCGGTGGGTGTTTTCACCTTTTTTACATATATTCCTCTCTGTGGAATCACATAACATTGTTGGTTTAAGTTCATCAGTTGCTAATTCAAGTATCTAGACTGGAAAATCACGTTAATGTTACAAGTAATTTGATATTTGCCGTTAGTAATTATGATAAAAATAAATATGTATTCATCATGTCTTTTGTTTATATTTTATTTTGTTCTGGGAATGTTGTCTTCCGTGAGACTGCGACAGAAAAAGGATCAAAGCTAAATATTTTTAGGAATATTATTTCATAACAACGTCAGAATACAGGTGAATCAAGTTATGTCCAAAGTCGACTTACTCCCTGTCACAATGGCGATAGAAATACCGCCTTTTCCTTCTTATTACCAATAAAGTGCCCCTGTTCCTCTTCTTGTGCTTCTTGAACAATCTGTTAGTATAATATGTAGCAAAACAGTCATTTAGCTACTTTTATCCTCGTAGGTAAATCACATATTTTTTATAAAATGTCTTTTACTTCTTGACATTTTTGTCTGTATTTTGGTTTTCATTTGCCAATCAAGTCCTGGGCTCAGCTTTTGCAACCATTACCTTTTAAACAAGAGCTTTAAAAATTCAGAGATTTACAACGGCTGCAATAGCAAAGTTTATTTCAAAAGACAAAAAATACAAAACATTCTAAAATATACATTCGTATGGAATATGCATCTCACGTGTGGGGGGGCTCCACTCACACAGCTCTCTTGGACAGAGTGGAGTCTAAGGCTCTTCGTCTCATCAGCACTCCTCCTCTTACTGACAGCCTTCTATATACCTCTTAAATTCCGCCGCCATGTTGCCTCTCTTTCTATTTTCTATCGATATCTTCACAGTGACTGCTCTTCTGAACTTGCTAACTGCAAGTCCACTAACTCCAGCGGCCTCGCCACACACGACTTTCTACTCACGCTCATCCCTTTACTGTCCAAATCCCTTTTACGCACGAGTTAACCAGCACATTCACTCTTTCATCCCTCACGCTGGTAAACTCTGGAACAATCTTCCTTCATCTGTATTTCCTCCTGCCTACGACTTGAACTCTTTCAAGAGGAGGGTATCAGGACACCTCTCCTCCCGAAATTGACCTATCTTTCGGCCACTCCTCTTGACTCTTTGTAGAAGCAGTGAGTAGCGGACTTTTTTTTTCATTATTGTTTCTTTTTTTTTGCCCTTGAACTGTTTCCTCAATTGTAAAAAAAAAAAAAAATGGCCATTGTGACATTACTGGTGGTGGACGATGAGGAGCCAGAGTGAGGTGGATGGCCTGTAGCGACAGTGTGACGCCAACTTCACTGAGCTGGGAACATAAATAAATAGAACAGTGTCACAGAAACTGAAATGCCACACAGGCTGAAGTGGTTATCAGATCTGAGCATAACTTGTAACAGGAGCACATAAACCTTACACGTGCTCACCAGTCTCATGCAAACGGCTGGGGAACCCTAAAATGAAGGGCCTCACAAAAACCCTACATACCTCACATAAACCACATATACTTCACATACCACATACTACATACCCACATACCACATACCTCACACAAACCCCATATACTTCACATGCCCACATACCTCACATAAGTCCCCCATACCTCACATGCCATATACCCACATACCCCACATACCTCACATAAACCCCACATACACAAGTCTTTAAGCAGAGTCGGGCAATATAAAACAAATCAAATAAGCCTCGAGCTGTGTATGCTCACCAACAACACGAACATGATGAACAAGGTTAGGCATGGTAAGAAGGAATACTATCATATAAAACACTATAGCCTCCACCAACTTAACAAAAACTTACAAGAAAAACACCTGCCACTACCGGCTTCACAGGGACCAGCGCTGCGTGGGATCGGCCAAGTCTAGCCAACACTGGAGCGGCCCTTGGGGGAGTCTGTGACAAGTCTGAGAACTCCACCTCTTGTGTATGAATAATTAACTAAGATTCAGAGTGGCTCGCGCTCGTCAGGGACAGTGTGGTGGACGCCGTGAGAAAGCGAATAATACGACCTCCACCTTCTTGTTTAATCTGTATGTATCTGTTTGTTCTGTTTTTTCTTCTTTATTTTCGTTATGGCCTAGTCTTCAGTCAGTTCAGTGTGCCGTGTGGTAGGTTTGTGATATGCATGATAAGTTTTTATGTGAAGTTCCCGTATCATGAAGGGATGCCCAAGACTATGCTGTGCCGTGACAAGCTACCTCACGGTGCGGCAATCCCATTATTTGCTGTGAGGGACATAAAAAAAACACACATTCCAATTGCCAACGCTAATATCTTCTTGAAACTATACATATTAGTAATATTATTAATGATTTATACATTAAGGCATTCATGGCGCGCGGTTGTGAGAAGATTCGCATTTCCTCAACCCCTGTCCACGCATGGCCTCCTGTTGAATAATGTTTTCGGAAGGTCATTCCAAAGTCGAGGACCGGCGCCGCCCAGCCCTTCAGCTTCAGGGATGGTCATCAGGATTTTCATGTAAGCAGATGAAGTCGTCTCGGGAGCATGAAGCTTGCAAGGGGCTCTCGAGCTCAAGTAATAATCCTATTCGCCTGGCTTCACCCGCAGGAGCACGAGGAGGCAAAGCTGGGAAATCCTGGACCAAGAAATAGTTCTGCTTCAATTTAAGAAACCATTTTTACTTCTATCTCTTTGGCAGTGCATTCATTTCAGAGAGGGAAAAGTCTTCCTGCCGCTTAATTTGCATGAACCACGCATTGTTACTGACTCAAAGATACAGATGGGTGCATTGTTGCAGCAGACGACGTGAGATAAGAAACGAAGATGTCTGAAGGAAATAGTATAAAACCCTACCATTACAACCACCACCAACTACCAGCACCAATGCCACACTCTCCCTCCCCCATGTGTTACTCGCAAACCACGGGAGCAGCAAAGGGAAAACGGAAACGAAAATGAAACGGATAAACGTCACCGTAAGCAGCAGCGAGAAAATTTAAATCGCTTGTAAGATGTCTTTCATAATTCAGCTTTTACTTTGCAGCCAATCTCGTACACGTCACCAGATTTCCAGGATACGAACGGCTCCGTGTCTGCAAAAACCAGAGATCACTTTTATCTTATCAAGCTCGAAAGGAAAAAAAGGAAGGCATTGATATTCATGGGATTCCAAGGTCTTACGTTTAACATTTGCATAAGAAATCCACATTCAGTTGAGGAAGTTAGCTCCCAGTTATAAGATCGTTGCAGTAGGCAGCCGGCGACTCACCTCCTCACCCACCCTTGACCCAATTTTTTACGCACCCTTTCTTAACACTTCCTCAACCGCTAACGACCTATTTCCTAGCTGAACCAACAAAGTGTCTCCTGCCCAGCCCACGACCTATCTTCCTACCTACCCACGACCCACTTCCACAACCACCCACGACCCACCTTCACACCCACCACGACCCACCTCCACACCACCCACGACCCACCTCCACACCACCCACGACCCACCTCCACACCACCCACGACCCACCTCCACACCCACCACGACCCACCTCCACACCACCCACGACCCACCTCCACACCACCCATGACCCACCTCCACACCACACACGACCCACCTCCACAGCCACCCACGACCCACCTCCACAGCCACCCACGACCCACTTCCACAGCCACCCACGACCCACCTCCACACCACCCACGACCCACCTCCACACCCACCACGACCCACCTCCACACCACCCACGACCCACCTCCACACCACCCACGACCCACCTCCATAGCCACCCACGACCCACCCGCCCACGACCCACACTCACGCACTGGTCGTCGGTCGCCACTCGGAACTTCTGTATGACTTCTAATTTCAGGCCAAGTGGTTTAGTATAATAGGCTTGTTAACTGTACTTAGCGATTCCTGGAGGAGGTTTCTGTAATGAATGAATGGCCGGCGTGTGGTGGGCGGCGGTGGGGTGCCGGTGGGCGGGACACAACGCGGTCACGCCCTCATTAGTAACCCAAGAACGGCACCAGAAATTCCAACCCGTGGCTTTCAACCCAATTACTATGTGGACCGCGTCTCTGCAGGTGCGGTTTAGCGATAATGGCGACTTACTGGCATCATTTTTAATTTCCCGCTGATGAGATTTGTCAGATTTGTAAACACGGATAGCAAAAGGTGACGAGATATTCTTTGGGTTATAGAAATCAAAATATGTAAACTTCATTAACTCCGGGTGAAGGACACACGCCGAGGGGTGGGGAGAGAGAGAGAGAGAGAGAGAGAGAGAGAGAGAGAGAGAGAGAGAGAGAGAGAGAGAGAGAGAGAGAGAGAGAGAGAGAGAGAGAGAGAGAGAGAGAGAGAGAGAGAGAGAGAGAGAGAGAGAGAGAGAGAGAGAGAGAGAGAGAGAGAGAGAGAGAGAGAGAGAGAGAGAGAGAGAGAGAGAGAGAGAGAGAGAGAGAGAGAGAGAGAGAGAGAGAGAGAGAGAGAGAGAGAGAGAGAGAGAGAGAGAGAGAGAGAGAGAGAGAGAGAGAGAGAGAGAGAGAGAAACACTATAGCCAGCTTCCCACCCACCCTCCTTCCTGGACAATTTTTTTTCTAACTTCTCCTCCCTTCCATTCCTCCCATTCCACATTCCTCTCACACTCGCCCCTCGTGTCTCCCTTATTCCTGGGGGTGCGGAAGTTTACTGTAAGGTTAAAATTAAAGTTAAAACATTTATAGAATCTGGAATGGGCTCCAAATTATTTAAGATTTCGAGAAATTGCAATCTCTCTCTCTCTCTCTCTCTCTCTCTCTCTCTCTCTCGCTTCTGTCCATCTATCTGCCTGTCATTTTTATGTGTAGTCGATATCCCCGGTACGATCTATTAAGGTTCCGGGGGGCGGTCGGTCCCAGTCAAAAAATGGCGAGGGTAAATACTATGTCGAGTAACTACCGTGATATATGATTCTTGCTTCGCTCATGCAGTACCCCCATTGCTTCTCATGACCAATGTCGCCGATGCTAAGGCTGACTGAAGAACTGAGCAACATGTGGGTAACGGTAACCTCATGCCACTCTGTGATGGCTGTTAATTGCCTGCTGGTTGCACCCGGGTCTTCCATAACAGCATTTCCTCGGCCTGAAAACTTACTCAGCGTCACACACACACACACACACACTCTCTCTCTCTCTCTCTCTCTCTCTCTCTCTCTCTCTCTCTATGGGAATTTGGACAACGCTGGCGCTGCTTTCCGCTCCGCCCTCCTCTCCTATACCCCCCACTGAAACCGACACCAACACTCCAACCCACCCACTTTTACCCTCCCATGCCAACTCGCATTTTACCACTGGCACTCTCATACCCGCCCACTCACACCCACTCACCCACACTATTACTGCCACCCCCAACTTCGCCCATCTATTCAGCCACTCATCCGATAATTCATCCAATCCAATAACGACACTCTTACGCTCACCCACTATTCAACCCACACTCTTGCCTATCCACCCAGACGTATTTACCCAGCCAATTTTCCCCGCACTCCTGCCCACACTACCACCTACCATCCAACATTTCCTCGCCCACCTGTCCACCCGCACACCAACCTCGCACTCAACCCACATGCACCCTAACCCCGACATACTCTCATCCACACACACAAAACCATCTGCCACCTGCCATCCACCCCTGCAGCCAGTCGAAGCTTGGAGTCAGAAGAGATACTGCGTGTTACATTATGCAATAGACGTTCAACGTAAATATCTATAAATTGTCGGCTGTTTCGGTCCGATCCAATTTTTCCTGCCTGTCTGATTTCGCTCCGGCATGGCTGCTGCCCCTATATCATGCCCGATGTTTGCCCCCATAAGCAATACGTCTAACATGATTAATGAATGGATAAACTTTTTTATTTATTTGGGCATAAAATTTCCGGAACGATCTCATTAGCTCATTAGAGGATTATACACGTATCAGGATTAAAACGATAAATTATCGGGGCCGTGGTACCAGTGATTGTGTGTGTGTGTGTGTGTGTGTGTGTGTGTGTGTGTGTGTGTGTGTAATTCACCATGGTCCGATCCCTCTCTGAACTCACGATTCCCGACAGTATTCTTTCCCATTGAGCTGTGGTTCCCTTGTGACGGATCTTTGCGAACGGCTGCAACCTCATTCCGTGCTTTAAGGTGGAACACAATCCTTGACTAAAACCTGCTACCCATTCACTGCTGGGTGGACGGGGACATGGATTAAATGAAACTGCCCATCCGTCTCCACTCTGACCAAGAATCGTAAACGTCAGCTATCAGTGGAGAGTGATAAAATGTATCCGTAAATACCAACAACATGAAGCTTTACCGTAGCGGCTTTTGTGGGCCTTTTTTTCTTTTTTTCGTAATGCCGCTGTTCCATGAATGATGTAAATATCTCAGAAACAGATGCATAATGTATCGTGTGTGGTGAAGTATTCATATGTATTCTTCTATACAAGCAGGTTATGCAATTAAAAAAAGATAGAGGTAAACTTGGGGGAATACGGTACAGCTATATAGAAATTAGTGTTTTTATTATATTATAGACGTCTCAGTCTTGCAGTGACATTATTAGAGTTGTGTTCGATTCTTCCTACCAGACGAGAATATTGTAAAACCTCTAATCATTTAGCATTTGATGGCAATGTATGATATTTCCTATGGAAGGCATCTATCACAGCAAACCAGCTATGTGATCATGTCAATGTGAGCGACAGAATCAAGAAATGACAGCTTTTTAAATCAGGTCTGCCCTGAGGTGAACAGTGCTGCAAGGCCGTCAATTAGACCAGCCACTGAGGCGGCAGCAGCCTAAGGCGGTACCGCCGCTCGGTCTCCAAAATGTCGAAGTTGCATTGAAATCTTGTTGGTCCAGTGTAGGGCACAAACTTGTTAATGATTTATATCTAATTTCAGACGCGATGACGATGAGAAAGAATTGTAGTGGAATTCCACAGTGTGATTGCCTCATCTGTGGTTTATTTTCATTGAAGTGAACTGGTCTGTGTTGCTATTGCTCAGCCGGCAGATGCGTGGGAAACCCTCCAGCTGCAGGCCGCGGCAGGAGGGAGGCGGCATAGATAGCACTATCTGGTCCAGCTTGACAAGGCGGTTGAATGTTGATTAATTATTATTTTGCTCATATGTTTCTTCACAGGAATGTTTCTGCTTTTTATTAATGTTTTATGCGTATGCGTCATATTAGGGGTATGGGGATGCCGGTATCGGTACCGGCTCCCGCTTACCGGTACTGATACCGGCACCAAATGTATCGGCTTCTGGTTCTGTCAGTACAAGTTCCGGTACCGATACTATCGGTCCCAGGGGCTTCATTATATTATACGTGTAGATGAAACTATGAGAGCTGCGGCGAGATATCAGTAATACTTCATGCTGCTGCCTCATTCGACGAGTACAGCTACAATAATGTCTTTCAATATTTGCGCATGGATTCTCCCATTCCGCATTCATTAAGGAACAATAAATAAAACAAGACGCTGGACCAATTATAGTAGTCAAGGATGCCGCCAGGAGGAACTTTCTGAATACTCTGAAAGGCAAGAACCGCATTAGCCGCGTAGGATATGCTTTCATGCGATTCGGGGAAATTCTTGCTCGTTTGGAAGACGAAGAGGCGAAAAAATGACGTATGAACAGCCTCTGCTTAGGGAAGCTTACGGTCCGTGTGTGATGGTTTGATCAAGATGGGGACATAGCGGCACCCTGACCTAACTATTTACCAGTCTATATCTATTCATCCGTCTATCTATCTATAT